>NC_064292.1:4074110-4110003 GCF_019186545.1 Solanum stenotomum
TTTGTGCGCATCAACCTATAGATTTCTGCCCCTCCCCCCCTCCCGCCCCACCCCCACAGGGGCCTGTTGCATTTTATCTTGGATACAAGCTTTATAATTTTCTATTTTAAATAAAAAATATATTAATTTACAATAAATTAAACAATCAATAAGTAATAATATATTTATTATAATTTCTACATAACTAAATCTTACATAAATAATACCTACATAACTAATATTTGTATAATTAATACCTACATAATCAATATCTGCATAACTAATACCTACATAACTAATACCTGCATAACTAATACCTACATAACTAATACCTGCATAACTCTAACCAGTAACCAAACGGCTCCTAAGTACTATAAAATCACTCGTTGTTCAATTTTTTTTAGAAATATTGTACTTGGTGTTGCACTTATTATTGAAATTTAAGTTAAAAGTAAAAAAAAAAAAAAAATCAACCAAAAAAATATATAAATCAAGAAAAGAAGACTATAATTATAATGGAGTTTAATTTTTTAATCATATTAACAATCACGGGAAAAAAAAGGCTAAAACTTGAATTGAGATTAATTTACATATTTCTATTTGACTTTTGGAAAATAAAAAATTAAGACTATAGGTAAAATACTTATTATGAGGAAAAGGGAGGAATTTGAAAAAATGAAGGTGAAAAAGTGTGTGGCGTTAAAATGAGGCCCACAAATTCAAGTATCAAAAATTGAATAGAGCCTCACACATTGTTGGTTGGGCCTCAACCATATTAAAAAATTTCCTGTAAGATTTATACATATTACATGGCAAACAATACTTGTATGAGATCCTCTCAGGTTTTGCCAAGTGAATTTTGGGTCCCACTTATAGAAAATGTGCTAAAAGCTCCATTTCTTTCTCTTTTTCCTGTTCCGTATCTTCTTCTTCTCTTCTTTTTTTTTTCATTTCGTTTCTTCATAAAATTTTATTATTTTTCTTATTAAATATATTTATTCATCAAACTTCAAAACTTGATTGCTTTGCTCGTGATTTAGTTTGGATCATTTTTTATCAAACGAAAAATAAATTAATTAATTTGATTTTTCAAATGTTAAAATCAAGTCAAATTAATTAAGTTGATTTTTCATCACTTTAATTTTTTTTAATTTTTCTTGCTATTTGGTTTTTGTGGACTTCTCAAAAATATACAATAAAATAAAATTTTGGTAAGGTATATAAAGGATCCTTCCAAAAAAAATATTATGCATTATCTAAGAATTTAATCATTTCTAAGAAATATGATAAATTATTTCCAACGATTTTATTATTTTCTTACAAAAATTAAAGATTTAACGATAATATATTAGGATATCTTGTTAATATTTGATTTAAATATAAATAATCAATTAAATCACGAGTTATTTTAAACATGAAAAAACACTCTCGACATTATCAAAATAAAAATATATATAAATTAAACTATAAAGTAAATACAAAGAATTTGATTATTATTATAAAGAGAAACACAGGAATACTAACAAAGAGAACCAAAAAAATATTTCATTACGGACCATTTATTAATAAAATAATAGGATGAAAAAATTTATCCTAAAAAATCAATGTCTGATCTTTTATAAACGAACACAAAAATTAATTTATTATTCTAAAATTAAAACACAAAATTTTATGATTTATGATTTTTAATTTTTAATTTTACTATCTTCAATTTCTTTAATCTTATTGAATTTTTTTTTCTCTCATCACATTCACTTTAAGTTTTCCTTAATAAATGATATAAAGATAAAATAAAAAACATTGTAGCCAAATCTTTAAAAAACGTAGAGACTACAAAGGAGGAAAAAAGAATTGTAGAAGAGAAAATTTAAAATGAATGAGAAAAGTAAGAAGATGAAAGAAAATGAAATGGGTAAAGTATGGGTCCTATATTGTACATTTGGCAGTCAAAGAAATCCTGATACAACTGACAAAAGGTGAGCCTATCACAAAATAAAATTTTTCAACAGAGTAATATTGTATGGCCATCTAACCACGGTACACGTGTTTCATAGAGAAAGAAAGGAGAACACGTGTTTATCAACACACTGTACAATGTCTTTCTAATGTAGAGGGGAAAGTACCAATTTACCCCTAAATCAATTTACAAATTTTAGATCAACTTTAAGTACAATTTAAATTGCTTTGCGTACAAACACATATTGCAGTGTTCGTCCTCCCAACTATCCCTTATTAATAAGGGTAATAAGGTAAGTAATTTTCCTTTTTTTTTTGTTTTTTGTTTAATGTTTGATTTTATATTCTGAAAAGTAAATTATATTTCTTACAGCAACCACAAAAGTTCACAATGAAAGTAAGAGCTTATAAGATGTATCAGGTCCCTGGGAATCAGGTAACTAATCTGTTGGATCCATCTCATACTAATTGTGATCCCGGAGAGGTCAAGGTAACACAAAGCATTGTACTTGTGCTCTGTAATTGAATGTTTACTGAAGTATTTGTTTGATGACAACAAAAAGTTATCGAAACTAAAGAGGACTTAGTAACTTTGACAAAAGTATGTGCCAAAGATGCAGAGAAGTCAATAAGAAAAGCACATAAAGTAATAAAATTGGTAATTGTAACTTTTCTCGATTAAGTTCTACTATAATAACCAAAAATGTTTTATCTTAACTTGATTCTTTTTTGTGTAGCTTATTGAAACAGAAACCTTATGTGGGACACTGAGCTTGATCGACCTAATTGACAAAGAAACCTCTTTGGTGACACTGTCCAAAAAACTTGGACAAGGATTTAGGTAAATGTTTTGATACTTATTTTAATAATAGATAGAAACAAAAAAGTGTTGCAGGCCTAGAGCCGTCAATATGGGCTAGGCCCGTTGGGTCGGCCTGGTCTAGTTCGAGATTTAATAGGGTTGTGGTACGATTTTTGGAACTCATTTAAGAAAAGGGTTTTTTAGCCCGGTCTGAATAAGTCTGCCTATTTGTGGGGCTTGAGAAATATGGATAGGGCTAGCCCGTGGCCAAATAAAAATTAATCAAAACATAAAAATAAAATAGAGTATTAAAAATAACAAGAGTCTAAACTCAAAATCTGTTTAAAGTTTGAAATATTATAATTTAAATACAAATAATGTTTATAAAATATGTACTACATAAAATAAAAATTTCCTAAAATTTCTAGGAATCACTACATAGGTCGTGTTTTTATGTTTTATTATGATCATTGGAAAACAATTAGTTTAATATTTTTACTAAGCTATTTATGCTTTTACTTGAAATCAAACATAATAAATATTATAAAGATAATTTTATCTGTGGATTTGATTTACAAATAGTAACACTAACACCATATAATAATATTATCTTGTATATTATTTTGTCGATATTTATGATAATATTTTTAAATTATAATTTAATTTAAAAAATTACAAAAACTATATATTTTTTTTAAAAAGAGCTGGCCCGAGAAGCCCGTAACCCACGTACTTGGGGGCTGGACCAACCATTTCTGGCCTACACAAAAAATGGGCTAGCCCAATCTGACCCCTCAAATTTCAAAGCATATATGGGTTAGCCCGAATGGGGTGGGCCAGCCCATATTGATAAGCTCTAGACTTACAGCCATATGGCAGGTTTGACAACTTTAGAGGACTTTCTAGAAGGAAGAGGAAGAACATGATTGGGCTAGGGATCGAAAAGACCACAGGAGAGGGAAGAACTCCTCAAGAGGGTAATGAAGTCCTCTCAGGAACAATAGGAGACACAGTAAGCTGATCATCAGGAACTACTAGAGTTAGGACTTGAAATATAGGTAGGACTGGAAATATAGGATCAACAGATGGCTGAGAGTCCTTAAATAGAAAACTAGACTACATGCCTGTTAACAAAGAAAGGCTTTGAGTGAAGGTGGACATAATCTGATTTTTTTTTAATCTTTTGCAGTGAAAATAATGAAACTTATGAAGTTCCAGAAAAAGTAATAAAATCTTTTAAGGGCTTAACACAGCAGAATCAACTAAATGTTGTTGTTTTTTGTGTTAGTCTTCATTTTGTGGACATGAAAAAATCTATAGAGATGCTGTCATCCTAAAAATCTGGTCAAGTTACCCAATTTTGTAAAGAGGAACAAGGTTGTCGTAACTAATAAATAAAGGGTTTAGTGTCTGCTTCATGAAAACTGAAGGGCTCTATGTGTACATTTTGGACAAAGAAGGATGACGACTTACTGATGAAGAAGTCCAGGGAATTGCCCTCTCAATGGGGTACAATCTCTTTGGTTCTCGGGAGGACAACACAGTCCTGCTTGGATCAATATCGTATTTTAATAGCAGAAGAACCAAAACAGGTAGAACTCACTGTTTATTCACTTTGTATATTTCTTTTAATTTCCTATTTTATGGGAAATGACAAGTTCTAATTTGTTTCAGTTTATGCAGCTTGATGGGACAATGCTTTCTGGTATTGATTTTTCCAGAGATGGGTCTGATGAGCTTCCTGAGAATTATGACAATCAAAAAGACATTGTTGAGAAAGAGGATAAAAAATAATACTCTGCCGAGAATGATGAGGAGTGGAATGTACGAATCTTCGATTTCTAGGGGTTGTATTGTGAATGTGTAAGTTGCTAACTGATAAGAATCGGGTTACCAGAATAAACAAGAAAATAATGCGGAAGCGAAATTATAAAGATTAAAGACAGAAATTAAAAGATATGCGAAATTCAAGAATAAAATCCCTAATTTCAAGATAAAGTGCTAAGAACCCTAATTGATCTTAGTATTCAAAATTAGCGGATTAAAACTAATTGTGATACTAATAGAGTCAATTCAAGAAGTTAGATCAAAAGTGATCTAGATCCCTATTACGAAGAAATCAGAGACAACAATTAGTATAAGACTAATCACCTTCTTTAATTTACAAATAGAAATCAAAGATATCAAATTAAGAATTAATCTTAGCTCTTAAAGAATTGTTCTTATAAGGTTATAAGATAAATCCATAGTCACCACACGCAAAAGTATAAAGAAGAGAAAACCTCTCAAATAATGTTAATCATGTCTGTCTAAAATAATAAAATCAACCCCTATATATAGGGAAAACCTATCCCAGATAGAATAGGATTTAAATCTTAAACTAGGAAAACTTTAAACTAGGAAACTTTTTAAACTAGGAAAACTTTAAACTAGGAAACTTTTAAAATAAGAACTTTTGACTTTTAAGCGTTCAACTTTTTGGACTCTTTTATTGGGCTTCGTGTGTCCCAATCTTCTTTCTTTTGGGCTTGAATTTGGACATGACCTCTTTCGTGATAAACATATTCTTGATTTTGTATTGAAGCCTGTCAACTTTAGTACAAGTAGGCTGACATGGATGCTATCACTAACTGCAGAGGGATGGGAGTGTTAGTTTTCGATGTACATTGAATGCATACTACTTGTACGAGCTTAGATGCGTGTTTCTTCAGAATAGCTCTTTTTAGAAATTTAATGCGATAGCTGGTAAAATTGTTTGACTGAACCTATATTGTTGATTGTTGTTTGTATCATCATCATTGTTAATAAGAGGGAGTTTTTTAGACTTTCTTTCAAAAACCTTGACTAATAGAATAGTGAAATTAGAATAGGCAGAAAAAGGGGCTAAGATAGAAGCTTAGGATGTTACCTAAGTAAATGAGATGGACTTTATTATGCTTATTACTGCCTACGGGAAGCAAGGGGACTTCAGGGAACCTTCTGCTATTACATAACAAATCATTCTCAAAATCTTTGTTGAGGTAATGTAGCAAACTATACAACGAAAGTAGTAAGACTTGGTAACTCAATTATTAAAGATATAAGATTATGAAATTCTATGTGTACCATTGTAAAACTAAAATTTACTTGTCAATTGAATTGAGCATGTTGTGTGATTCAGTTAGTAGGCTATTATAATTTGGTTTATTGATTCATCCAACTCTTACAACAGATAATTCGGAGAAGATGTTGAGTGTGAAGTTGTAAACTAAGATGTTTAGTGTGAAGTTGTAAAATTAAATACTTGAAATCAGAGTGTTCTCTTTTAAGCCTGATGATTTGTTGTGGTGGAAAAGAACATTTGTACCATGTGCAAGATAGATCCACATATCTTGCAGCCAAGACTAAATAATGGAATCGGCTTAATAACGATTGTTGCAATCTTAAAATAGAAAGAAAGTAAAGATTCCAGGACAAGCTTCTATTTCCATTTACACATACAAATAGTTGTGCTTAGTAGTACTTTATTTGTTCTTATTAGTTAGCTAATGTGGTTGAAGTTAATAATCATCTTTCACTCCTAACAGAGAAAAAACAACTAACTATTTCTCCGTGTTCAAAATATATAGGTGAATGAAAATAACATAATAAAGCCGAGGAGATGATTTCTTAATTTTTTTCATGCTTTTGTCAATTGGATTTTCTCGAATTTAAATAGCTTATCTCCAAGGTGATGTGTTATTTTCTATACAATTTAAGACTGTAGATACATTCTCACTTCTCTTTACTATATTATTGAATTGTGTTAGTTGTTCACTCTAATTTATTTTCAGGTAATAAAGAAGTTTCAACCTGAAAGAATCTATTTTAATTGAGAGATTCTAGAATTGAGAAGCTATATCTCTGTTTTGGCCTTTCCTAGAAAGCTCCATGTATAATGTTCAGCAAATCTGTGTAACATACTATGAAATGTGTCAACGCTGATATTTATTTTAAACATGTTGCATATTTTCACGTCTTTCCTTACAACTGCTTTTATTTTCACTATATGCACGTGCCTTGCACGAGCACCTATATCTAGTATTCCATGTGTGTTGGTTACCGTGCTATTTTTCTTCTCCAGAGGGAGTAATTGTAATAGTACTCCCTGCCCAACAATATTTGTCCACTATTGACTTTGCATACTTGCTAAAAATTATACTCCCTCCGTCCAACAATACTTGTCCACTTTACTAAAAATAGATGTCCAACAATATTTGTCCACTTTATGAAATTCATGGATAATTTTACACTTAGTTCCTAATTTACCCTTATCATTAATTATAGTAATTTCCCTATTAAATTTTTTATTTATTATATTTAAAAGGTGATGTATTCTTTTCTGTTTTATATTTTACACTTAGAAATATAATGTATTAGAAGTGAATAAAGATGACATGAAGTTTTTAATATTTGAACTAATTAAAAAATAATAAAATGAAAAAACATTCAAATTATTATTGATAAAGATGGCTATAAAGAGATTTAAAAAAAAAAGAAAATGTTGAATTAATTTGAAAAAGGGTAATTATTAATTTGTGAGATTATTTCACTTATAGAACTCAAAAAAGAAAGAATATAGTTATAATTGTAATATCTTACAAATGGATGATTTCTACAATTTGTAATTAATAATATACGCGCAATGATTGAGTTTTCTAGATTAGATATATTGTTATTTTTTTGTTAATTTTAGGGAATCAATAGAATATTTTATTTTATTTAATTATCATTGAGCACTTTATCATTGAATTAGTTATGGTTTTCTCAAGCCTATTATGTCCTTTTACACGCCAAGGTGAAAAATAAATTAAACTTAATTTGACATTATGAATAATTTAAAAGATAGAAGGATCTTTGTGACTAATTTTCTCAAATCTATCTATATATAATCAAAGAAGTAAAAAGTGTCATGTGTCAGCATCACAAAAAACATACATTTAAATAATTAAAATTAATTACATGTAATAGCTTAAAATAATAAATTATTATTTTATTTAAAAATGATTTTGAAGCAGTTTTCAAAATTAAACGATAAAATAAATTAAAATTGTTCTAAAAATATGGTGTTTTAACGTGTGTATTCCTTTTTTTGTGGAAAGATAATTTTAATTATATTTTCACAACCTCCTTATTTATAGCAAATTAAATACTAATACTAATGATAATAATAATAATAATTATTATTATAATCTATCTATATATAATAGTAATATATTTTATAATAAATTAAAATTGTTCTAAAAATATGGTGTTTTAACGTGTGTATTCCTTTTTTTGTGGAAAGATAATTTTAATTATATTTTCACAACCTCCTTATTTATAGCAAATTAAATACTAATGCTAATGATAATAATAATAATAATAATAATAATACTAATAATAATAATTATAATCTATCTATATATAATAGTAATATATTTTATAATAAATTCTGATAGTTATTTTATATTTTGCAGTTTGTTTATATTAATTAATTTTTTACAGTTCTTTAAAGTTCAAATCTATTTTATTTAATAATTTTCTATACTTTTTATTATCTATGTATCTATATAGATTTATACGGTACTTTGCATACTAGGTAAAATGGGCCAAATACAATTGTTTACATTAATTAATTCTAAAAAATAAATTTAACAAATACGTACAATATGTTTTTTTCAATGCACATTCAAACTCCTTTATAGTAATAATAATAATAATAATAATAATAATAATAATAATAGTAGTAGTAGTAATAATAATATTATTATTATTATTATTATCATCACTTTTATTATATTTATGTTTTTCAATTTTTTTTTAAAAAAATCATTTAAATTCTTACAGTTTTTTACGGATAATGGTAAAGAAACTTCCAAACAGTTACTTTTTATAGTTTTTACTTTCAGCAGATAATGAATCACAATTTTTTTTTTGGACAATACTATACTACATATTTTTAAAAGGAGCGGAGGAATACACAATTTCATTTTAAAAAGTCAAGCAACAAATCAAAAGTTCACTCCTCCAGCGGTACATTCATTGTGATTTGTGCAGATATATGTTGTTTTTCTTATTTGGGGAATTGGAATTCAATACAATACTCAAAAAGTTTATACCACTTTATTAATATACTCAAATTTTTAGGTTGTTTATTTTACAAATGCACACGCCTTCCGGCAAAATATGCTTACTCAACATAAACTCTTCATTGATAAGCAATGGAGTTCTAAAATTGAAGTTATATAATGATAGAACATATCATATTGTAAGTATTTACACATCTTACTTTTTATTTAATTGATTCTTCAAGATAAGAAGGTAGCAAATAATTTTTAAAAAGTTATTCTTTCATCTGTTATTTTTAAAGTTCTTTATTTGATTATATAATGACTGATTTGCTATTTTTTAAAATTTATTTTTTTAAGTTTATTTTGTGAACACTATTTTTCCAGTGATAAATTTAAATAAGCAGTAACAATCTTTTTGTTGCAATTGATAAATAGAAATAATTTCAAATATAAGACGTGGATCTCCACATAAATTTACATGCCTTCATTATAAGTAAAAACATTGGATATATGTAAAATATTTGATGTTGTGGGATTCTTACTTTCTTAGTCTATCCTCTTCTTTATTTTGAATATACAAACAAGGTCATACTTTGCTCCCAATTATAATTATGAGGATCAAATTTAGTTTGCCTTGAAACAACAAATCGATTGACATCAAAATTTTATGTGTTGTCTTTAATATGTTACATAGAACAAAACTTCAAGTTAAATTAGTGTGTTTTTTATATATGTTTTGTCATATAAAGCATTGTTTGGGCTCTTTAACCTTATTTTTAGATATTTATTTAGTTATTTTGAATTAAATAAAAGGAGCCTCATGCTCCTTTATTGACCAAAAAAATAAAATATAAAAAATGATTCAACATATGTAACATATATTTGAATAATGTTAAAGTTACGGCTATCAAAAATGCATTTTGAAACTAATGATCAATTTAATTTTTTTTCTCTCTCTATATATATCCCACGTTTTCAATTTATTAAAAAAAATAATCTACAATTCTTTTTAAAAAATATGTAAAATGTATGAATTATTAAAATTAATTCAAAATCTAAAAATAAAAAATAAAAACTGTTAACACTAAATTTTTTTATTTAAAAACGGTTACAAAAAATAATACAAAAAAAATAAAAAATAACGTAACTCCATATTAGGTTTCCCTTTTTGACTTTATTTTTGAAAATGATAGTTATCCAAATCAATATCCAGACATCAGTTTTTGAAATTTTAGTAATTAATTNCTATCAAAAATGCATTTTGAAACTAATGATCAATTTAATTTTTTTTCTCTCTCTATATATATCCCACGTTTTCAATTTATTAAAAAAAATAATCTACAATTCTTTTAAAAAAATATGTAAAATGTATGAATTATTAAAATGAATTTAAAATCTAAAAATAAAAAATAAAAACTGTTAACACTAAAAAAAATTATTTAAAAACGGTTACAAAACAAAATAAAAAATAACGTAACTCCATATTAGGTTTCCCTTTTTGACTTTATTTTTGAAAATGATAGTTATCCAAATCAATATCCAGACAACAGTTTTTGAAATTTTAGTAATTAATTTAAAATTTAAATTTTAAAAGATAATTAATTAATTTTATCCATAGAAAAT
This sequence comes from Solanum stenotomum, assembly GCF_019186545.1. Classification (NCBI taxonomy): domain Eukaryota; kingdom Viridiplantae; phylum Streptophyta; class Magnoliopsida; order Solanales; family Solanaceae; genus Solanum; species Solanum stenotomum. The sequence continues at coordinate 4,084,542 of NC_064292.1, forward strand.
AGCTAACCATCTTAGACACAAAATTCAATTAACAAAAATCATTCTTTAACTCCATCACTTACACCTTCTTATAACCCTACTAATTTAGAATTATTGACCATCACAATTTAAATAAGCACTTATAAAACCTCTCATCACCTTTTCATTTCTAAACAAATTGTTAAGAGGATAATCAAATTTCAATATAATTTTATGAGAAATATAAATTAAAGTTTTGAATTTAGGATAAATAATATTTATCTTTACATAGGAAGTGTTAAATTCTATCTTGAATAATATCACAATTGCAAGTCATTTAGCAAATTTAAGACTATTCACAATATTATATAACGATATTAATTTGAGTTGAAAATTGCAATTTTAAAATATATGATACAATTTTTAATTTTTAATTTGAAATTTGAAATTTGAAATTTGAAATTTAAAATTTAAAATTTAAAATATTTTAATTTCACGATAACAGTAGTTGCACATAATGTGTTTAATCGGATAGAATTCAAATCAACATAACACCCTTCTAATCCACATTCATATCTTTTCTAATACAGTTCAAATCAAAATTTATAATATCTGAAAAATATTTTGAGTAAACCTAATATAGCAGATGTATTAAGATTATCTTTACATTTAAATTATTTTTAATGATAATTTACATAAATTAAAAATAGTAAATTATTAAATATATCCATATGTCATTTAATATGTTGATTTTGAATAAAACATTAGTTAAATATGTCAATGTGTAATTTAATCTTATGATATTAGACATTTCATGTGGAATCTTAGAAATAATAAATTGTTAACAAAAAAAAGTTTTTTTTTTAAATTCCAACTATATAAAAACAATAATGGATAAACACGTAAATTTTTTTAAAGTATTTGATGTTTGGTCAAGGCAAAATAATCTTAGAAAAATTAATACATAATATATTATAAAACTAAAAGTATAGCTGATATGACTATATAGAAATAATATTTAAATATTAAATATTTTTAAGCATTGTTCTAATAGCCTAATTTGCCTATTTTCTCACGCACGTAGCCTTCTAGCCTATCCTCCAATTTCTCTCCCTTTCATCTAAATCCTTACTTAATAATTAATTTGTAGATGTTTTAAATATTTTATGCTTAATTAATTAGAAAAAAAATTCTAATTGCATTTATTTTTAGAGATAAGCTAATTTGCAACTATTTATTGATCTTTACTACACTCTTTTTTAGAGATAAGTGATTTGTAACTATCCTTATTAATCTCAACATTAAAAGTTTTTCTTTATATAATATATATAGAAATAATTGAAATTAACAAAATATATTGAACTAAACATAACATTGTGGACAAAATTCTAATAATTTAAAAAACAATTGATTTTATGCATCTTTATACTATTTTTAAAATACTGTTCCAAAAAAAAACATTTTTAAATTAAAAATTATCCATTTTAAAATACCCGCGCAATGCGCGGGTAAGTATACTAGTAACCACTTAAATTTAGAATTTGTTTCATCATTACTATTATTAAAATTATTTATGTTTTTATCAATAACATTTTTGTTCTGTTTTTGTAATTGTATTTGAGATTGATGAGATAGACAAAAAGACCGNTTTTTTTTTTTTAGAGATAAGTGATTTGTAACTATCCTTATTAATCTCAACATTAAAAGTTTTTCTTTAAAAAATATATATAGAAATAATTTGAAATTAACAAAATATATTGAACTAAACATAACATTGTGGACAAAATTCTAATAATTTAAAAAACAATTGATTTTATGCATCTTTATATTATTTTTAAAATAGTGTTCCAAAAAAAAGAAAATAATAATAATAATAATTAAAAATAAAAAAAATAAAAATAAAAATATATATATATATACACACACTCAATAATAATTTATATTTTTCATTTTTAAATTAAAAATTATTCATTTTAAAATATCTGCGCAACGCGCGGGTATGTATACTAGTATATATATATATACACACTCAATAATAATTTATATTTGTCATTTTTAAATTAAAAATTATTCATTTTAAAATATCTGCGCAACGCGCGGGTACGTATACTAGTAACCACTTAAATTTAGAATTTTTTTCATCATTTCTGTTATTAAAATTATTTATGTTTTTATCAATAATATTTTTGTTCTGTTTTTGTAATTGTATTTGAGATTGATGAGATAGACAAAAATATCGATAAATATATGACAATAACTAACAATCAATTTGAAAGAAAATTCAAAGTCCTAAAATATTGTATATAAATTGTTCAAAGAAAATTCAAGTCCTAAAATATTTTATATAAATTGTTCATGTCATATAATCAGAAAATTCAAGTCCTAAAAAAGTTGTGGTGCATGAATAGTTGTTTGTTATTCTCATGACTATATTATCTTTTTTTCTTATTTGCTACATTAGATATGCGATTTCTCTCTTTGGTCATATCTCACATCTAAAACAAGTAACAATGTCGAATATATGGAGATTGGATCGATGATCTAGTCCCACCCCACCCAACAGTTGCTGTGTTTGTTATATAAGTTTCATATTTGGTTTCAACAGTTAGGCTTTTGAATTTGAATCTGCATATTTTTTGTTTATAGGGAAAAAAAACAAATAATGTAACATCTATGGGATTTCCATAGAGAGAAAGAAACATTCATTATTTTATTTATTATACTTCATCTGAGCATTTGGTTTATTTCTGGTCTTGAGAAACACCTCTGTTCGACTAAAAGTTTTTGGGAGCCTAAAAATGCTTATTTTTTTCGAAGATATGTTTTTGAAAGATACTTTCGGAAAAAAAAAATTTTACTAGCCTGTTTGTCCATGCTTTTGAAGGTTAAAACTGTACTTATGTTTTTCAAGAAGTGTTTATTTAGAAACATTTTTTAAAAGTTTGATTAAACACTGATTATTGTCTTGAATTATTTTTAAGAATGGGATTTGGAGTGTATGATCTAGTGATCATAAAATTTTAAGAACGGAAAAGTTTTTGGAGTTCATGGATTAGTTTAACTAACGTTGCTCAATTTTGATGTAGTTGTAGGTTGAAAAGCAATAATAAAAGAGTAAGTGATTTTTTTAATCATGTACCCCTAATATTATGCTAATGAAACGTAAGAGATGAGGCACCATCAAGCAAACCAAACCTCAAATGAGGAAAAACTGTAGTCCAGTCCGATGTATTAATCTTTTGCTATATACAAAGTTTGGATAATATTCATATATTTGTTCTATATTTTCAGAAGAGACTATTTCAATACCTCGAATTCATAACCTAGCTATATTGTGGAAATCTAAATAAATAAGTTTTCAAAGCAAATATCAAATGAGGAAAAAGTGTACTCCAATTCGATGTGTTAAATTTTCGCTATATGTAAAGTTGGGATAAAAGTTAAACCAGGAGAGTCTATTATTCCATATTCATACATTTGTTTTACATTTTTAGAAGTGGCTATTTCGATACGAGTTCGAATTGAACTCGTGACCTCTTTGATCACATTAAAAATAACTTTATACTTCATCCGTCCATATTTATTTGTCATGTTGTACTTTTCGAAAGATAGTTTGACTAATTTTTAAAGTTAAATTAGATTACATTAATTCGATATTTCAAATAAAAAACTTAAATATTAAAAAATTATACGAAAAATACTATAAAATGCAATTTTTTGCATATTAATATGATAAAAAAATACATCGAAAATGTTAGTGAAAGTTTTTATAATTTGACTCTAAAAAAGAAAATATGACAATTAAAAATGGACGGAGATAGTATTATATATCAAAAATAATCTACTAAATGATTTGGAAGCTTCTATCCGGATTTGGGAAGCAAAATGTGGTAATTTACTCTTTTACCCTCCAATAACAGGCTATAAATCACTCTCTTTCCTCATCACGCCTTTTCCATTCTGCCATTCTGGAGAAGAGAGCATTGAGAGAATCAGAGAGAAAGCGTTGATTCGAAGCAGCAAGCAGGAAGAAAAATGGTGAACTTCATGCTGGAAATTAAGGCGGAGCTTGAAAACCTCACCGACCTTCGGCCACAAGGCGGTTGCGATGATGAAAACTTCCGTTACCACTTCAAGGTATCCGCATAAACGCTTCTGTAATTTTCAGTTATTCTATTGCATTTGGATGTATGTGCGATTTCTCGATGAAGATTGATCGAATTGATGTTGATTCTATTGTAAATACACACATAGTGGATTTTATCTACTCGTTAGGTGTTTTTTTTAGGGATATTCAGGTAGCTCACTGCAATTTGATGTTCGTGTTCTTCATTTTGATGATTTTTTATGACGAACTATATTTTTTATTCCTACTAGCAACTTGTTTTTTTCCTTCTCGAATTTCGTTACTATTTATTTTCCTTTACTTACTTTAGGGTTTACCATTATATTAAGTGTGATTTGTCCTTTGAATATCTATATAAACGATGATGCCTTACAGCTATTTGTTAAAGGTATCCAACTCTATAATTTGTAGTTATTTTATTGCATTGTCATGTACTCATGTTTATGCGATTTTCACTGAACATTGATCGAAGTGATGTTGATTCAGTAGTAAATATGCACACACAGTGATTTTATCTTCTCGTTAGGTGTTTTTTTTAGGGATGTTGAGGCAGCTCAGTGCAATTTCATCATCGTGTTCTGCATTGTTGTGATTTTCTATGCCGAACTATAGTTTATTCCTAGTTGCAATATTTTTTTTGTTAAGTTCAGAATGTCGTGTCTATTTATTTGTTCTGTGTTCATATTCATTTACTTACTATAGGGTTTACGATTATTCTACTGTGATATTATGTGATCTTTCCTTTGAAGATTGAATAATTGATGATATCTTATAACTATTTGTTTAAGGTATCCGCCTATATAAGTTGTAGTTATTTTATGGCATTTGCGTGTCTGATTTCTCAATGAAGGTTGATTTATTTGATGTTCACTCTATAGTAAATACACACACATAGTGGATTGTCTCTGCTCTTAGGTGTTTATTTAGGGCTATTGAGGCAACTCATTGCAATTTCATATCCATGTTCTTCATTTTCATGATTTTCGCTGTCGGACATCTGTTTGTTCCTAGTTGCGACTTAGTTTTATGTCTCTTCTGATGATGACTTTCGAGTCTAACTCCTTGTTCTGTGTGCATATGTATGTGTGTTACTTTCGTGTTCATGTTATAACTGAGGATGCCTTCTAGCTATTCATTTTGGATCTCCGGGAAGCTCATTTCAATTTCATAATTTTGTACTTAATTTCCATGATTTTCTTTGTCAAACTGTCTATACTATTCCTAGTTTATGTATAAACTTGTAGAGAATATGAAAGATGATTTTGTATTGAATATGAAGCTGTATTTAAATCCATGAATTAAGTAACTAACTTCCTACGAGTGCTACTTACATTAAGGATATTTTTTCAAATGAGATAACTGATAAATACTATCAAGCTAATCTAGTAAATAATCATAAGATCTAATCTAGTAGATAAACAGAAGTGGTGGGGTGTAACACCTCTAATAGTTGGACTTAGCTTCTTCGTTTGTCCATATTTCCTTGTGTTATGTGTATAAAGTATGGATGCTACATTGAGGCTTATGATTACTCTACTGTCTTTCTATTTGATTTATCTATGATCTAATTGATGATGCCTTCTAGCTATTCTTTCAGATATTTTCTGGTAGCTCATTATTTCATTTACTTGAGCTTGATACTTTTAAGTTTCTTTGTCAAGCTATCTAGTCTATTCCTATTTCTGAATTTAGCTTTTCAAATTTTGTGTATATCTCTACGTTCTGTGTGGGAATGCCTGTCTGTTATTTTTAGTTTGACGTTTTCAATCTCTAATTTGTGATTACTCTATTGCCTCTCTATGCTCTGTGTAATTGAGCTAGTTGATGTATGTCTCCGTATGTGCTTTTTTAGGGTTCTGCTTGTGCACTGTCCAATCTCACCTTGTTTTTCATTTTCCATTTAACTAACAATCTATTCCTAGTTGCGTCTTAGTTTTTAATTTTTGCGTCTATTTCCTTGTTTAATGTGTATTAGTGCATGTGTAAGAGTTTAAGCTCTTGACCTCCAACTTTGCGATTGTTCTATTGCGTTTGTATGCATCTCTCAAGTTTATTGATGCATGCCTCTGTAGGTGTTGTGTATGGCTCTTCTGGTAGCTCATTGCAATTTTTTCGTCTTGCTCTACAGTTTCATGGTTTTGATTGTTAAACTATGTATTTATTCACATTCTTCTCATTTCTCATTTCGATACCCTTGTGTTCTGTTATAGATGCATGTATATGTACAGGATTCTGGTTTCCACCTCAAATTTTGTGATAATCATACTATGTTTTAAATGTACTTGGTGTTATCGAGCTAATTGATGTGTGCCTCTATACGTATCTTTTTTTTTTTTTGTTGATAAAGTTAGATGTTTCGTTCACAAAAGAACATCAAGTAGATGCATAGTTACAAGGGAAGGAAAAAGCATTAACAAAAGAACTAATGAATCCCTTTCCAGTGTCAATAAGGGATCTTACAAAATCCAACCACTGATCAGTGCTAATTACAGTAGTCATACTAGTTCAGTAAAAAAATATAAAGTAAGCACTTAGTTTTGAGGGAGTGATTTGGAGTTGAGATTCCATCAAAACATCTATTCCTAGCAGCAGGTATCTTCCTTCAAATCCTTTTGATGACTTTATTAACTCTCCATAAGCTCCAGTTCAAGTGTGCCTCAGATCTGTGGCTACTGAGCAGTACAATATCAAATGGTTTACAGTTTCCATCTTTTCCAAACATAGATAGCACCTGTATACAAACTGGAAACCTTTCCTATTGAGATTGTTTTGAGTCAAACATGCTTCATAGGTGTCTTTGTAGGGATTCTTCAAGTCTCATTCCAATTTCATCTCAAACTATCTTCTTATTCATAGTTGTGATTTAGTTTTTCAGTTTTTCTGTCTATTTCCTTGTGTTCAGTTTATAGAGTGCATACTTAGGCTTTTGACCTCCATTGCAATTCATTAATGTGCTTCTATATAATTTCTCAGTGTGATTGAGCTAATTGATGGGTGCCACGATAGGTTTTTGTTTGCGGCTCTTTTGGTAGTTCATTCCAATTTTATCTTCCCATTCTTCATTTTCTTGTTTTCTCTTTGTCAAAGACTTTCTCTCATCTTAGCTTCTGAATTTTTGTGTCTATCTTGCTTGTGTTCTGTATGAAGAGTTTTTTTGTTCCAAGTAAGTATAATTATTCACTGATAGAGTTGGTTGCCCCGGTCTCAACGAGGCTTGGTCCAATTTCTGAAGCAAAGAGCCAGTTTGCTGACCTTCCAATTGAAAAGTGGACTTCTTAAACCTAAGTTCCATGCATTTCCTTCCCTCATTTGAACAATAGTTGTTACTGAGTCTGAATAGATCAGGAAGCTTTAATTTTAATGGTGTAAACATCCAGTTATGCGTTTTTCCAAAACTATAGTACTCTTCCATCTCCCTCTTTAACTGCAAAAATCCTATCAAACAAATCCAACAGCTTGGGATGTGTTCCTTAACACTTTAACAATTGGAAATATTAACTGCGCCATTGTGCCATGGCCTTTTTCCATATTTTGATTGATACCTTTCTCCAAATAACTTGTAAGAAGCAATTGTTAAGCAGTTGAAGGTTTCTTATCCCAAGATGGCCTTCTCTTTTATCTTATAGGGTCATTTCCACGGTATGCCTTCTCTTTTATCTTATAGGGTCATTTCCACGGTATGCCCTCTCTTTTATCTTATAGGGTCATTTCAACTGTATGCCTTCTCTTTTATCTTATAGGGTCATTTCCACTGTATGAAGTTTTATGTACTTTGTTATAATTTATATGACATGTTTTTCATTTTGAGACATTCTGGAATGTTAATCCATCTCACACAAACTTTGTTTTAATTTATACGACACTTCTACCATTTTAAGACGCCTTAAAGTCTTAAACCATTTCATGCAAAGCTTCTGTCATTTTATTTGTAATGTGTACTACCACTCTCTATCAATATAGTAGTACTGAAATTTCCTTTCAGGTATGTTCAAGTGAGGTAGTGCTGCTTCCATAAGTTAATTTTGCCAATTATTTCTGTGTGATGAAATCATCCATTTGGTGTCCTACATTAATACCTTTTTCATAGTCCGTTAAACTTGTTCTTTTTCTTTAAATTGTGCAGCTAAAGTGTGGCCATTGTGGTGAGATCACCCAAAAGGAGACTTATGTGAGCTTGGTTGAAACTGTTCCTCTTCCTAATGGCAAGGGCCACACCCACCTTGTCCAGAAGGTGACCTATCCTCCTGTTTCCTTATCTTTGACGATATAATCTACTGCTTCAGACATTTCTTTATGCATATCTGAGTGCATATTTGTTAGTTTAGATATGACACAGAGCTAGTTTAAACTGAATTTAAAATCACTGTGACCGCCTGAAATTTGAGGTGAGATACGGAGTTAATTAGGATATCTTCAATATTCAGAATGGGTTAAGCCGCAGTAAATGCCCCTGTTGTTGTTTCTTAGCTCTATATGTTGAATAACTTTGATATCCTTGGAATTCTGTTTTGAGCCTTAATTGTTACCTTCTTTTTTGGTGTTTTCCCCTTTGATGTCCTATTGCTATTTTACAGCTCTTGATGCTGTATAGACTTGATTGATTACCAAGTCTTTTGTGGCTTTTTCTTCCAGTGTAAGTTCTGTGGCAGGGATGGTACAATAGCCATGATCACTGGCCGCGGCCGTCCTCTGACTCACACTGATAGTGAAGCTGGAAAATCTGCACCTTTGATGCTATTTGAGTGCAGGGGTTTTGAGCCGCTGGATTATGTTTTCCGAGGAGAATGGGAAGCTAAATCTGTAAGCTTCTTCCCCTGCTTTCTGCTTTGGTGTTTCTTAAAATTAAAGAAAAATCTTATTATAAAAAAGTTGTCGAAATATTAAATTTTAGGTATAAGATTTCTTTGCCCTATCAATTTTCCATTTGTTTTTGAGCTGTTGGGGTTCTTTGAATATATTTCTATTTCTTTAACGAGGTCATGTATCTCCTAATTAACTTCTTGGAGAATATGTTCTGCTTATATGTCTAAAGGTGGCAAGATTATCCCGTGAAATCATAATCCGCCCAAGTTTGGGCTGATTATTGGCCCACACATCTATTAGCTCAGGCCATCAAAAATTGGGCTAATATTTTACCCAAATTGGCCCATGAGAAAGCTTGTTGACTATTTTCTAAAGAACTTTTTTTTCCTGATATGTTATATATAGCTATATTAAAAGAAAAGCTATAATTTCATTAGCTACATTTCCCAATTCTTAGGTTTTGTGTTATGGGAGATGTCGTGCCAGTTCTAATTTGATTCACTTAATGCAGCTTGAGGGAACGAAATTTGAAGGCATTGATTTGTCCGGAGATGAGTTTGCCGAGTATGATGAGAAGGGGGAGTGTCCAGTGATGATTTCCAAACCAAGTGCCACTTTTAATGTAGTGAGGTAGATCCAACATAGCTCTATTGTGTGTTGCTGGTACACAGAAAGGGAAGTATAACTGTTTTGCACTCTCAATGTGCAAGTTGCTAACTGCTGAAGGATGGGTGTATTGGTTTTTGATGTACACTGAACACGAACTACTTGCACGAAATTAGATGGTTACTTCCATGAAGAAAACCATTGTTATGGATGCCAATATTGTCTTTCATAATAGCTCTTTTTAGTCATCTAATGTGAAAGCTGGTAAAACTGTTTGACTGGATCTATTGTTTTTTCACTGTGATTGGTGTTGGTATATCGATGTGTGTTCTCTAGATTGCTTCTTATGCTCTTCTTTCTCTCTCTGCTGTCTAGTTGGTTTTACTTCTCTCCTGGCCGGCCACATGGCGTGTAGAGTTGCTTGATTGATTGAGCTCTTTTTCCTTTGTCCATTGTGAGAAATACCCACTCAATACGCTGCGTCCTTGCCATTTTTTGAATGGAAATATGCAAGTGCATTGAGCATGGGAATCATTCATCGTGTTTCGAAAGTTTTATTGGTTCTCAGAAATTTTCCAGTTATTCATTTATGAAAAATTAAAACAGAGTAAACAGAAGTCAATGCTGCATAAAGAAAATGGATCCTCCTCCTTAGCATCCTCTTCACGGCCTTGTCCTGCACAAGAGCTCGCCTTATTATATATGCTTGAGGTCCTGACTGGGATTTTCTGGGTTTGTTATCTTGGAGAACCCATTGAAGTCGAACACTGGCAGGTTCCTTTCTCACGAGTCATGATGAAATGGATGAATGCACACCCGTTTCTGCTCTTGGTAAGTTAACAAGACTGTTTATGGCATAGAGATGGCAATGGTGCTCGTCAAGTGTGACGTACCCCTTAGTTAACGCTCTGGAAGGTTGTGAACTAGCTCATTTTCAAACCTGGGCGTCCGGCGATGTCTGTGCCCGTGCTGCTTCTTGTCGACTTACATTTTGAGGAGCTTGCATGGGAATCATGAATCCTGATTGATGTGAGGAGAGAAACATATCAGCTTTCCCAATTGATAAAAAACATGAAAGATTACAACCAAGATCAAGTGACAAGAACGTCATTATCATGCATGATGTAATAGTACAATAGAAACATATTTCATTTAGAAAATAAAGGAGAAGATCTGGCAATTGCTAAGACCGGGATAAAACTGTAGAGTTTTCCCATAACATGCTTGACCCATGAAAAAAGATACAGGCTCGCACTCAAGGGATGTGTTGAAAATATAATTAAGAAAATAAATGTGTATTTACTCTAATAGCTTAAATACTATAGAAGAAATAAATTACAGCAGGAGTATACCTTAGATGAAGCATTAGCATTCTTTCACCTATTCAATTAGTTCCTTTCAGGAGGTACCAAACCAACTTATGTATGCAGATTGAGGACCCTGGGCAGAAAAATAATAATGAGAATACACGAAAAGGAAACGTGAAAAACAGAGTTTGCAGCCCCAGAAACTGAGTTTAGACTGAGTTTAGGGAGGCTGTAGAACAAGAAGTGGTGGGGGATAATAAACAAGTGTCTCCCCCATTTAAAAAAAGGCGGTGAATAGGTACATGTCTTCAGCAGAGAAGAAAAGAAACTAGTTAAGAGAGCTCCCTATTGAGACATAAATTATAGACCAATCAAAACAAATACATTAATTGTAGATGAAGCTTAATTTCTTATGTCCAAGCCTTAACTAGACCAAGATGGTCCATTTTTCCCCCATAAGCACAAGTCAGAGAGAGCACGCACAGAGAAGTGACATAGAGGCCTGAGCACTAATAATAACCCGCCAAAAATACAGTGTTTGACGAATGCATTAACAGAGATTCTTCTTTTTAAATTTTTGATGCATTAATAGATTGAAGACAACAAAACTATTTACATCCCTGCATGAGTTCTGACCTTGATTGTGGCTTTTTGTCCACTTGTATCGACCATCTTTCACTGGCTAAAGTTTCTTTTACTAATCAACTGAAAACGGAAAGGAACTAACCGCATCCAGAAGAAGTATTGAAGTTAGAGAAAACCATGTTTAAGCAAGATAACTGTGTTCTACACCGTTTCCAAACTCCAGTATTTAACAAGGACTGGCCTCACTTCTCCAACGTAAAAAAATTGCCAAGTGCTCCAAATGAGAACTCCAGTAATTAACAGACTGGCACTTTTCCAACGTAAAAAAATTGCCAAGTGCTCCAAGTGAGTCTCACTGATGAAGTTAAGTCCTTAGCAAGCTCAGTTATTATGTGACCTGGATATCTTTATCCGTTGCTGAAACAGTACGAGACACTTGGATATTCTGACTCTAGAGATCAGATTCAACAACAGCAGATATAATCACGAATCATCAGAAATACGTTATCTAAATGGTTTCTTAATCAGACAAAGGCTCCCTGACCATAAGATTTAGTTTCTCCTGAAGGAATTCAAGTACATCTTCTCTCTCTTCCTTGAGAAGTAGTTTCCTTAATTTTTCAAATGTCATCCTACCAGGGCGCATTCCTTTCTCTATCATCTCTTCCATCAACACACAGGCACCAGGGGCATCTGCATCGTCGCACAATCCATTGACAAGTGCAGAAAAAGTATGCATGCTGGGAACAAATTGCTTGCGTTTCATATATTTCCACACTTTACGAGCCATCTTCATCTCATTCTTCTCACAAAACATCTTTATCATCATAGTATATGTGTCTGCATCAGGATCACAAATTTTGAGCATCCTACGGAAAACCTTAAAAGCATCATCAGTCTCACCTCGAGCAATCAAGCCACTGAGAATAATATTGCAGGTCCTTGCATTGGGAGTCACCCCCTTGAATTGCATGTCATTCAGAACCATATAGACATTTTGGAACTTATTTACCTTACAGAAAGCACTAATTAGTGAGTTATATACAGCTACATCAGCCTCAACACCATTTTTTTCCATTTCAAGGAATGTATCTATGGCATCTTCAATCCGGTTTTCTAGCCCATATGTATGGACTAAAACACTATAAATAAAGGATGTTGGCCTGCAACCGCTGAAGTCCATCTCCTTGACAATTTCAACAGCCTCATCAACCCTGCCAGCCTTGCAAAGTATGTCGACCATGATCCCATAAGTCACAATGTCCGGATTACAGCCAGCCTCAATCATTTCCCTGTAAACCTCTCTTGCCTTGGGAAGATTCGGAGCCCTTCCCCACCCCTCAATCAAAATGCTATATGTTTTCGAATCAGGAGTAAATTCATTCTTCTTACTATCGAAAATCTCCTGAGCTTTTTCCACATTCTTCGATTTGCATAGAGCACTCAATAAGCCGTTAAAAGCCGCTAGGTTGGGAGGCACATCGAACTTGTTCATGATATGGAAAGTGTATAGAGTCTCCTCTACCTTTTGAGCCCTAGCATATTTTCTCATGATTATGCAAAATGTCTCAATATTAAGCATTCTCTTGGTTTTCATCTCATTTACAAGATCCCACATCATCTGATATTGCCTTATCTTGGCAAGAGATCCAATCGCGGAGTGGTAGGCTCTAGTACTATGCTCATAATTATGTTGCTTACCAGCCCATTCAAAGAAACGATACGCAAGCATTCCAGCATTCTCAAATCTCTTAAGGACATCCTCAACCATCTCCGGTAAAACCCTAATCCCACTTTGGTCAAGCTCCGTGTCAAGCCCCGCCTTTGGGCAAGACATCATAATTTTACAAAGTCTTGTTAGAGGATCAAGTTTAACTTCCATTGTTTCTTTAGAACTATACATTCGGGTAAAAATCATTGTTTTATCACACAATTTGTGATGAAATTGTCGCAACATGATCTTCCTTGTAGAAAGATAAAAAAAACTTGTCGAGTATCTGAAAAAGTTAAAAAACAAACAAACAGGAGTTACTGATTCAATCTTTTGGGTTATTGATATGTCAAAGTAGAACATTGTTCTTTTGTTCATTTTCAGATAGAAGCAATACAATCAAGCGAATTATCTTCACACATATCAAGAGAAGACGAATAGAATTTCAATTTTTTTTACAACTCAAATATGAACCTATCTACTTCAACTTAGGTACTTGTACTAGCAATGGGCTGTGGCAAGCGCACCAAAATCTGAAAAAAACAACTTTTTTCCTCATTTGGCACAACAGTTGGATGAATACTTCCCTATACGTAATAAGCATATCGAACGTTAATCTATGCTTGAGCATCAAGTGAAAAATCTTCAATGCCATTAACATCAAAAGGTTGGTATTCCCTCCAAAACACTAGGTGATTTCTTCCTATCTGTCCTATCCTTAGTGGACAAAGTTACCTGGTACTTGTTGCTGGTAAGAGGTCTCGAACACCACCATTATCAAAATAAATAAAATTCAATAACTTGGTCTCACTAATCATTTTCGACATGTAAATTCGAGATAACTCATTGAAACAGCAAAATAGCTTCTATTCAATTTCCCTAAAGCATACTCAAATCAACTTAAAGCAAATCAAATTTCATACAATTAAAAGAATCCAATCAATCATTAGCTTACAGCATGTTATAGACACATTTCAATTTAGCACACACCACAGCAGCAGAAAAAATTACGAAAAAACACTCTTTAACCAACAAAAAACAGCATTTTGCAGTTGCAAAAACAAAACATTCTGCAACTATGAGATACCTGGTAAGATGAACAAAGTTTATCAGTTTTTTTCTTCCTTTGTTTCTCAGAAAGTTGAAGGTTTATTGCGGTCCGCTCCATTTTAGGGGTCAAGAAAACCCATGTTTTTACTTGGGCCACCTGACCCAACTCAAAGCCCACTAAGCCCAACCTAAAGAATACAGCCCAATTTTCCATAACCTTGATACACAAATCAACATTTAACTACAAGAAATAATATGTACTGATACACACGAAAAATTATTCTCTAAACTAATGAGAACAACTCAAACAGTTTTTTTTTTAAAATATTCTTTAAACTAATGAGTATTTGTTATCAGTCTGTTTCAATGTACCTACTAAATTTCATGTCCGTCAAAATATATTTAAGAAAATTGGCATTATACTAGTACACATGAGAAAACACCAAATTTGTTAATTCGGGTTACATGACCTTGCAAAGCCAAATATATGTGATGGTCTTTGTTTGAGCTTAAATTTTGTGTATATTAGTCCATAAATTTTTGGTAATATGAGGGACCGACTCTGTTGGAGCTCAAATTTTATGGTTCATTGATGACGATCTATGAAATAATTCTCATTGTTTTCAATAGGCAGAAAATGCTTGTGGTGTTTGTGTCACAAAACAAAATTTTAGAATTATCTCAATTTTTCATGTATATTAGTCCATGAATTTTGCGGGTTCATTGGAGACATCCAATTATTGGTAAGTTTAATTTCTTTCTCTGTTTTATACATTTTCACATACCTAATAAAAACAATCTTTATTATAGGTATATATAACAAATCAAATAAGAACTAAATATGAGGATAAAATCATATGCTCCCTTTGTTTTTGTATTCTGTTTAAATTGTCACTTTTTAGTGTCTTTTTATTCCCAATATCTTATGTGACATTCAAAATAATAAATTTCAAAGACACTCTGATACATCACTAATCACACATATTTTGGTGAGCATTTACTTTGTGGGCACACTGAAAGCTTCATACTGCTGGTTTGAAGTCCTCTTAGCTCGACGGTTTTCAATATACTCTCGGCTCAAGGGCAAGTTCTGGCTCAAGGGCAAGTTGTACACAGAACGTACTCCTATCTTTATATAACATAAAGACTATTTTTGATAGACTTTCGACACAAAGGCATGAGAAGATGTATCAAAGGAATATAACACCAATACTCTGATTACATTGTGTATATTAAAAACAATCGATTCCACACTTATCATGCATATTAAAAATATTAGATGCACTACACTTTTCAATCTATCAATTACACTTCACAATCAAAATATCTGAATCCATTCCTCAGTTTTTAGAGGATGCACAGCAGCTTTATTGAGATATACCAACTTAAGCTTAGAGAGTACCACTAAATATCAGATTAACATACAAAAGAAACATAGAAGGTCCAGAAGAGAGATCCATAAGATTCACCCAAAAGAAAAAACAAGAAGATCTCTCTTCCTTGGATGGTACTTCGCCAAACGTTTATTTCCATACAGATCGATGGAAACATAAAAACAAGGCTCTTATTGGGTCCACCACATAAGCAAATCCTTGCGCCTATTTATCTTCTTCTGCAGTTGAAGAATTCCGTACAGAAGAGCCTCGGCAGTAGGTGGGCAACCTGGAACATAAATGTCAACAGGGACGATCCTATCACAGCCTCGCACGACAGCGTATGAGTAATGGTAGTATCCTCCACCGTTTGCACAGCTCCCCATGGAAATGACCCACCTTGGCTCAGGCATTTGATCATAGACCCTGCAATAGGAAAAAAAGAAGCAATATGGCTTAATATTTTGACTCATTAAAACAAAAGGGTACCCTTACATTAGAGCAATTAATTACCATCCTCCTCCTAACATTTTTTGTTTTTTTTCAAGTGAAGAGAAGCATAGCTGATTGGTTGAGCTGTTCAAGTCATTAATTACCAGATTCCAGAAAGGTGACAGACTGACAGGCATACAAAATTTCCTTGCAAACATAGAAGAAAATCTAGGAANCCGTTTGCACAGCTCCCCATGGAAATGACCCACCTTGGCTCAGGCATTTGATCATAGACCCTGCAATAGGAAAAAAAGAAGCAATATGGCTTAATATTTTGACTCATTAAAACAAAAGGGTACCCTTACATTAGAGCAATTAATTACCATCCTCCTCCTACCATTTTTTGTTTTTTTCAAGTGAAGAGAAGCCTAGCTGATTGGTTGGGTCGTTCAGGTCATTAATTACCAGATTCCAGAAAGGTGACAGACTGACAGGCATACAAGATTTCCTTGCAAACATAGAAGAAAATCTAGGAAGTGTACGATTATAAGATTCGGGCTAAACACACTAGAGACGCACCTGCAGCGGAATAAAGTAAAAGAACTTTGGAGAATTCAGGTGTGATACTTGATCAAATAAGGAAAGGTGATCAACTTTAGAATGCTAAATTGAGAGGTCTAAATGAAAACTGGCAATGAAGAGAATGAGCAAGTACATGATCAGAATAGCAAAAATACGAATGCTCAACGTAGTGAGTGAAAAATTTCAACAAAATATTTGATAATTGTTTGAGTTCAATTTAGAAGGGTCCAGATAGTTTCGAACATGGATCACTTCTGTTTGATTATATATAAGCCATTAACATCACTCGCCGGTGTTTCTTAATAATTATAACAGTGACTTTTTAGGTAAAAGAAAAAATCACGTCAGATGGATAGCACAATCAGCAGCAACACCAAAGGATCCAACCACAATAAACAGGGAGAAAGTAAGGTTCTATCCAGCTTGTTACTATATAAGAGACCTGGAGACCGGAATTCAACGTGATTGTTGGTCCTAGGATACCATTGAACAAGAAAATAACTGGCTTCAAAAACATAAGAGGGAGCATGGAGATCACCCACCTCTATATGCAGATAATGCTATTATTTTGTGTGATGCAGAAATAGAGCTTTGAAGGGATATCTAGGCTTCACATTAGCCGGAGGAGAAATTCAATTTATCCCAATTAATGAAGTCTAACATATTCAGCAACTTGTTGGAGTTCTTGGAGGAGAAACAGGGGTTTTACTCGTGTTTAAATGGGAATGCCCCTGGCGGGGCTAAATGCAGGTACATTGATATATGGAATGGGGTGTTGTAGATATGTGAAAAGAGGCTACCAAGGTGGAAAAGCCAATACTTTCTCTAGGATGCAGGTTAGTAATTTATCAATAGTGTATTGGAGCTCTCCCAACCTACATGACGTCTTTGTTTCCCATCACTCCAAAAATAGGGAAGAGAATGGATAGATACCTTAAGGGGGACTTTCTATGGCAACAAAACATAGAAAGTAAAGGGTTCCCTTTAGCCAAATGGAAAGTTGTTACTCTAAGCAAGTAACATGAATGCTTGGAGAAAAAAAAAATATGAGAAAACAAAATCAAAGCCTTCTCATGAAATGGCTTTGAAGATGCACTAATGAAGAACATTCACTATGGAGGATAGTAATTAAAGATAAATATGGTGAGGAAGGCCCCTGAAAAACAAAAGAAGAGCTCACTGCATCTGGGCTTATGGAGTAAGAGATTGGAAGGCTATTAGAATTCTTTGGCAAATTTTCAGCAACAAAACCAGCTATGGAGTGGGAGATGGGCTGAACACATATCTGGGAGGACAACTGATTGGAACAGGGTGCTTTGAATACAATATATCTCGATATTTTCACTATAAATTAGCAATAGAAGGCAATTACTAATGAAGTTTGGTCTATAATCCATTCAAGGGTGGAATTATAGGAGACTATTGAATGATTGAGAGATCACTAGAAATTGTTGATTTCTATAACACACCAATAAATTCACTGAAGTTAATCAGAATGATGACAAGGTATGGTGGCTATGACACAACTCTTGAAGATTCTCTTTCAAATATTCCTATCAGATGCTTTGTAGGCGTCTGGTCATAGATTTCATATATTTTTCAGTTTATTTGGACTTTATGCAGTTGGAGTTGAAGATGGAGTTGTGTTTCATTATACTTTATGCAAAGGAGAAAAGAGAACACTTCAATTGAAATTTATGAAGTATACCTGCCACCTTCCAACAACAACAAGAACCAAGTTACTCTTATAACTCTCCCACAGGCTAGGATAGATGAGAAGAAGTAACTTAGTGTATTTACTCTTTGCTGGGGTGTACATAATATATATGCCACTTTTTTATAATTGAGAAATTCCCTAGGGTCAGCGGCACACAGTTTGAAACTCGGCGGCAAATAGGCTCACCCCTCTACTTTTCTCCACTTCAATACTAGGTCTTTTATGCAACTAGATTAAAACATATGACGAGTGCCTACCCCACATATCACAAGTTGCACTCCTACCACTACGTCAATAAAATTCTTACCCGTCTCAAAAAGCAAGTGAAACATAAACAAGCTCTTGATTTGGGATGGTCAATGCAAAATAAAAAACTGTTAGATCTTATTTATTTTTATCTTGAACCAAAGCAGATTAAGTTTCCCTAGTGTAAAGGGGAATGCTAAAAAAAATAGAGGATGAAGAACAAGTGAAAGTAGAAGTCACTGAGTTTATGCTACTCCATATTATTCTCTTTCTTTTGCCCAACACCCCAGCCAGATCCATATGTGATAACCTCACCACTGAAACTATGTGCTGTTCACGAGTATTTTCCCCTAGGTTCATTCAAACCCTAGTTGTTCGCACTTAGCCCCACCTAGGTGACACCCTATAACCCCNCCCCCCCCCCCCCCCCCCCCACATTAGTTTGATATTGAATGGTATAGTTTTCACTTCATTTTTTTCAGATGAACTGTTTTTACTTCATAGGTTCACTTAATTCCATTTCTTACAATACTTCTATCCCCATATTTTTCTCTGTACATAATTTTACCTTTATTAAAAAAAAAACTTCGTGCTTATAACTATTTTTCTTCACACACACAAAATTCAGGGATAAAGTATGTATGCTCTACACACAATTCAAGGATAAATTTCATGCTAATATATATATATCATTTTTTCTTCATAGTCAAGGTAGGGGTAAAGTATGTACGTTCTACCCTCCTAGACCCCACTTGTGGGATTACACTGAGTATGTTCTTTTCTTCAGAGTCTCTCGAACTAATTGTGTTTTGTCCTTAAACATAGCAAACCTTGGTTTTTTTTTATGCCTTTTGTCTTGAACAATACGAGACATAATTCAGGGAACCTCCATTATCCATCTTCTTTTACTCTTTAACCTTCCATAAACTGTTATACTACATATATCGAAACAATCATTTATACACCTTGATCTCCTCGAGTTTATTGCATAACATAATATTCCAAAGTTCTATGCACATTGACAGTCAACAACATATCCATTGAAGTACAAAATCCTAGTGATATAGGAACAACATGCAAGAAAACAATGACAAATGTTACTAATCCTTTGTCAGCATAGAGACATGCTAGATAGAAATGAAGCAGGGAGGGGCAGACGGAAGACCACAACATCAAATATATAAGTTGACTAATATGACACGTTAGTCATATTTGTTGACTCGCCTCCAAAGTCTTGTGTGAAAAAAATGCACCACGAAAACTTAAAGGTAAGTTCTATGTGGTTAGACCGGATTTATTGTATAGGAAAAAATGTTGGTCGGTCCACCCATATTCAGGAGATGCAAGTTGCAGAACTGAGGACGTTGAAATGGATGTGTGGGCATATAAGGGAAATCAGATTAGGAATGAGGATGCCTAAGACAAAGGGGGAGTGGCCTCCATGGTGCACAAAGAGGGAAGCAAGGTTGCAATGGTTAGGACATATGGAAAGAAAGATGTGTAAATGCCCCAATAAAAAGGTGTGAGAGGTTAGATATAATGGATATGAGGAGAGGTAGAAGAAGATCGAAAAAGTATGGAAGAGAGGTGATTAGACAAGACATGACATAACTGCAACTTACCAAGGACATGACCTTAAATAGAAGGGTATGAAGGTCCTGAAAAGTTGAGTTCTGTCTCGCTTTTCGACGGGATTAGGCTTGATGGAAGTATGGTAGCACATGTCTATCGTAGTATTAGTCATAGACATGTAATCTCTTGCTTTTGATATTTGCTACCCTCTCTTTTCTATTATGTTTCATTTATTTCATCATTGTTACTGTTCTTTTTGTTGAATGCTTTCCTTATTAATTGACATGTTTTCCTCATTGTCATATTTTCTTTTCATAACTACTTTGATTTGTTGCACTTGAGCCAAAGATCTTTCAGAAATAGCGTCTCTACCTTGTGGGTAAAATTTGCACACACTCTACATCTCCAAACTCCACTTGTGGGATTGCACAAGGTGTTGTTGTTGTAGACTAATATGACACATTAATACCAACAAACACTAATGAGTTAAGGAAATAAACAATCCAACGAATATATACATGTCTTTTTAATCAATATGAATAATCAAATGACTATTTTAGCTGACCATTGCAAAAACAAAAAGACACCACTACTGAGAGGGCAGGCTATAGTCATTACTCAATACACCAACACAAAAGTTGTAGGTAATATTTATGTGCAAATGCTTGTCTTTGTTTATATTGAATGGTTACAAAAACAACAATATACCTAATGTAATCCCATATGTGGGGTCTGAGCTTTATTGGATGAATATCTATCTAACAATCTGCAAATTTCTCATCGCGATAACAAATACGCTACTTCTTTGGAACACAAATTTAAATGCTCGCCTTTGAAACCTTATTTAACCAACAAGAATTTTAAATAGGGGAAGATTCATTTTTCGATAATTAATATGAACACTCATTAAAAGATGCAGTGTGATGATTTCAACATTTCTGTGTGTTGAAAAATTGTAGACATTCTTAAGTATGTTCTCACAAAAACCCACATGTTCTTTAATTAGTGTTCCTTAGAGAACGTTAAAAGCAAAACTTTAAAGAAACCTGGCCAACCACATGTTGCGTTATATCGTATAATACTAGATTATTCTGATTGTCATCCTACTTGGTGATGATCTATGATGCTCCTGTGAGCTATGTTCATTCTGAGTCCTACTAAAACATTCTAACAATAACATTCAAAGCATGACAAAGTTTCCTCCAAATCTCACATTATTACCCTATACATTATAGCTACAGTGCTCCATAACCTCTGTTTTTCTATTACTACACCAAAATCCATCACTCCACCAAAAGACCAGTTCTAAATAACACTATGCCCAACCTTCATACAAAAAGGAAGAGTGGGAGACTATGCCAGAGAAGAAACCAACATCCAAATAATCAGATTAAATGAAGCAAATTGAATAACCTCATGTTATCCTCAGTTTGTTGCACCCGAGGGAAAACATACCAACAGAGCAGAATGAAATAGATTTTCATAAAACCAAGACATAATCGGTTGATCTCACAAGAATACAAAAAAATTGCTGGTTATCAGATTTCCCTAAATGTTCTTATAGCAAATCCAATTCTACAGAAAAAATAGAATCCAAATACAGACATACAGCTACTTCGTAAACAGACGTATGGGATAAAGGGAAAAAGAGGGTTAATCGTTAGAATTTATACATACTTGCGCAGAGCAGGGGCCATTTTGTTGGTAAGTGTACCAGCAACAATCATAACATCGGATTGCCTAGGGCTAGGTCTGAAAATAATACCGAATCGATCAAAATCGTAACGTGCAGCTCCGGCGTGCATCATTTCCACAGCGCAACAAGCCAATCCAAAAGTCATGGGCCAAATGGACCCACGACGAGCCCAATTCATCAGATCGTCGACCTTAGATATGACATACTCAGCCGGTTTAGATATCCCTGCTGGTGTATTCATGGACGGAGGCTGTGCGCCACCGTAAGTGGCCGGAGAAAAGGCAGGTTGCTGTGAGAGAGATGGGAGTGTCGTGTGGATCGTCGCCGCCCTTTGAAGGAACGGCGCCGTTCCGGTGAGCAGTTTCGCATTTCGAGCTATTAACGCCATTTCTGATTCTCCGGTGAAACTCCGGCTTCTACAGACTTCCAAAGAGAAGAACAATGAAAGAGGCGGCGATTGGTCTGAGAAATACATACACAGAATTGTTTTATTGAAGGAAGCAGATGGAGACACGTGGAACTGATCTAACGGTTACCAGCAAAGATGGATACCCGGTTGTAAATGGGTATAACCCGGCCTATTGATCCTTTGGGCTTGAGCTATTTTCCATTGGGTTTCACATTTGGGCCCTTATCTGATTTTTGCAAGAGGAAATTGACGTAAATAATCGTTCATCAAAACGTTATTAGATTAGATATGGAATATCTTTAGCGGATTGAGGATATAATCTTAGACAAGAAGGTAATGAGGTCGAGCATTGGGATAAAAGATTAATGGATAGTTTAGTGTTCTCATAATGCTAATGGTAGGATTTATGTATCACATAGTTTCTTTTTTTTCCTTTTCCTACTTATTATTATTGTCATCTTTTTCATTTGGTTTGAGTCGATGGTCTATCGAAAACAACCTCTCTTTTATTTTAAGGAAAATATAAGATATGTGTATACACTCCCTATTCAAGCCTCACTCATGGGAATGCATTTGATATGTTATTGTTGTAGTTTATTTTTCTTCAAATGTGTAGTAATATATGTTGTTGGACTTACTTTGTACATTGATGTTTTGTTGTCTCTTTTATTTTTCATCTTTTTTGCATTAGTTACATTTCTTTTGAGCAAATAATCTATTGAATATAAACTTTACCCTACAAAATAGAGTTAAGATCGTACTTTTCTTTCTATTTTGTCCAAGTCAGGGTTGGAGTTAGAGTCTTAAATTAGGTTCCGGGTCGAGGTCAGAGTTGGGATCCTCAATCTATTGGTCCTTTAGGTTTCATATTTGGGCCTTTATTTGATTATTATTGGGCTAGAAAGGCTTTGGATATAGGTTTTAGTTTGTAAATAATTTCAATGTTTTCCCTTCAGAGTAAAATTTACAAATAACTATAGTTTAGAGCATAATTATTATTAGTAGCTATAGTTTGTCTATTCTTTATTCATACCTATAGTTTTGGAGCCGTATTTGTTCATTAGCTATTATTATGAAGTTGTATATGTTTGCTTAATCTAGTTATATCATAACATACAATTTCGTTGGGCATACTATGTATGTTTGCTCGATCCAAAGGGCTCGAATTACAGGGATTTGATACCTGGCTTTCTAAGTATGAGAAGTTGGTTATGTAGGCTGACAACCTTTCCTAGGATGTTTCAATTAGGCCAAATAATCGATTAGTAGTATGCCTGAGATTGCCATAAGAATTTCCTCCTCTTGAAAACTAACTAATCAAACAAAGAGGGTCACATTGTATCAATACATACAATTTCACTGGATACTATGTATTCTATAATCTAGTTATATGATTGTATACATTCTTTTGTTTTGACTGTATTTCAACGAATGAATTGTTGTTGATTGTTGATACAATTGTGTGCATCAAAGTCTATTTCTAATACGTGAATATTATATGCACCACATATGTTTTAGAAATAGACGTCCGATACATATATTTGTATTTTACTTGTATATATATGATGCATTTAGTTGTATAAGTCATCAATTTCACACTTTATATTCGACCATATTTGACAATTGAAGCATAACCATTGATTAAGAGTATGTATCATAAGTCTATTTCTCATATGAATGTCGAAATTCTTCATTAACACATAGAGCCGAAGCTTTTTCTAAAAACTTTAATAATTTTTGAATTTTTATTGCTTAAAAACTCGTTAAATCGACAACTCAATGCATATGATCATGTTAAATACAATATATACAAGCGTTCAATAAATTATATCAACATATACAATTTAAGATTTTGCAATTATAAAATTACTTCAATTTCAAATGTTATACTCCCTTTGTCCCAATTTGTGTGACACTTTTCGTTTTTCAAGAGTCAAATAGTTTAAGTTTGACCTGAAATTTGTGCATGAAATCTTGAATTTTTTGAAATTAAATTTATATATTTGTGAACTACGTAAAAAGTACTATAAGTCACAATAATTGATAATTCAAAATGTTTAAAAGATCTATGAAAAACTTACGGTCAAAGATAGACTTGTTTAAATATCGAAATCCGAAAAGTGCCACATAAAATGGAACGGAGGGAGTAGTAAAAGACACACCCAATACACATAAGGTTTTTACCAGCTCAAATATATATGTGAAATTTACACAAAACCTACACTATCTTATATTCCCCAAATACAAATAAAGTATATTATCATAGTACTAAAATGAACTTAGAAAATATTTAGATTAACTTTTTAAACTAGCTTTATAAGCTAAAAAGAATCATATCCTAACTTTTGTCATTTTTATCTTAAATGTTTTTCATTTTTTTCAAAAAAAAATACTTCAAATAAATCAATCTAAAAATACTCTTTTAAACGAATACTCTACCAAAGAAAAAAAGGGAAAAGTGAGATTCTTTCTCCCAAAGTTGCAAGCTTTATTCACTATAATCAACAACAATCCATCTCTCTTCTTCATTATCATCAATTCCAATACATTTGATTGATTATGGCAGATAAGCCTAGCAGAGCACTGGTATTATACGGTGACGGGTTAGCCCGATCCATTGACCCGTCTCATACCCACCTCCATTCTTTTACTTCTCGAGCTTGCTGTGGCTTCTTGTCTCTTCCAAACTCTCCTCCTTCAGGTCTTTTTCTGATTTTCTTAATCCCAAAATTGTTTCTTTTTTGATAAATTTTATGTGGGGTTATGCTATTTTTCATATTTGATCATTGGGTTAACAGAAATTGCATGTTTATTTAGTAGAAATCAGTTTGCATATGCAAGAATTAGGATTGTTTGATGTGGTTTCTTGTTTCTTCTTCACTCTCCTCCTTTAGGTCTTTTTTGTTTCTTTTTACCTTTTTTTTAATTCCAAAATGGTTTCTTTTTGATAAATTTTATGTGGGGTTATGATGCTTTTTGAAGTACTGAAAACATCCATGTTACACTTACATCATGTCCAACTTTTGGTAAAGAGTCCTTTTTAGTTTGGTAACTTCAAGATTGTTTCTTTTTGATAATTTCTATGTGGGGTTTGCTCTTTTTCATCTTTAATACTGCAGTTTATTGAGATTGCATGGTTTTGAATAGACTTTGATCCATCTGCATATGGAAGTTTTTGTTTTTTGATAATGAATACTAGATGCATATCTAAATAGCATGTAATATACTGTGCTTTGAATTAGTAAGTCAATTAATCTCGTGCCAATAAAGAAAAAGAAGTTAATTAATC
>NC_064292.1:4160606-4227241 GCF_019186545.1 Solanum stenotomum
AAAATAATGCAAAATTATAAATAGTAATGTGTCCACGTGGGCACATATATACCTTTAAAATACACTATTAAATAATTCAGGAGGTAAAAAATACGGTATTAAATAGTCTAGAGAGGTAATAGGTCCTCGTGAAAGTTTAGTATCGCAACAGCAAATCCGACCAAAGTTGGGTATTTTTTAGACCCTTATCCCTAAGTAAAACCCATGTAAAATGCTTAATTCAATCCTTATAGTCATTATATAGGGAAAATTGTATGAAATAGCAAACTATTAATTCAAATTAAATGTTATAGCCATAGTTTATTTTATTTGTAATTCGCAACAAACATCCTATTTTTTTGTCATCTGATTCGGTATACAATTAGCCATTTTATACATTTCGGTATAAAATGTATAAAATGCGTTTGTATTTGTATAAAGCGAGAGAAAAGTGTATATACAAATACATATATTTTCGTCCTATACACTTAAAATTATACAAATTCATATCTTATCATACAAATTACAATGCATAAATGAATTTATACAAAACTGAACAATTTGTATAAAATTGGATGTATCTTGCGAATTATACAAATCAAAAGCTCCATAGCAAACATAAAATTTGTTATGGAGCGCAATTATGCAGACTATAGCTATAACATACAAATATGATTTTTATGTTTACTATATATGAAATTTGCTCCATTATATATGTGGGCTCATGTCTTTTATGATCCATGTGGATATGGGTTTCAAAAGTATCCATTGGGCCTTATCTAGTGCTAGAGCAAAAGGCCCAATACAATGAGGTGTGCCTAAACGGCCCATGTTGTCAAGGCCCATTTCAATTAGTAGGAAAAAAGTTACCAATATCGACGCTGCAACTAAATCGGAATTGAAAATATCAGTTAAAATTCTCAATTCATTTGTGAATAATAATATAAGGACGTCAAAGCCTATACTTTTAGCTCCTTCTCTGACGATACCAACTATCAGCCACTCGTGTTCATAATGGTTGATGAAGTGCTCGCTACACCACTAGGTCAAGAGTTAATTGGGGCTAATGTTTTAAAAAGACGATGACTAGGAAACGTGAGGGTTGCAATTAGGTACCAAATTTAACTAACTTGTAGTTGTCTCCCTCCACATTATGCTTTGTATACCAAAAGTTTGATAGAGTTATATTTAAAACATTGATTATGCTTCTACTACGATATTTACACATTCAGATGCTAACTATCGTACTATCAAGAAGATTGACTATCAAAAATATTTATCTAGCAATAGATTTAAATTATATGAAAACACTAATTAAAAACTATATATGTCTTTTGTAACATAATTCCACAATTGTTTTTACTTTTTCATTAGTTAATTGTTATAGTAGTAATGAGTACACATTACCACACAAAACACTACATTTGCTTTAAATCTTATGAGTATAATGCCAATGATGAATTAACCCAATGGGCTAAATGCAACGGTAACATAGCCTTAAAAATGCCAAAATAAAGTGATATGTTTCCTCTTAGGCTCTTATGAGTTCATGTGAATTCACAACGTTTGAAAATATTATACATATATTAAGGATTTGTTATATATCTTTACAAATACTTAACTAAAAATTCAGTTATTACTGTAATATTAACTTGAAATCGTTGTTAAATTTTAAATCCGTCTCTGTATAATTCACAAATAATTGAAAGGTATTGTAATTTCCATTATTTGGTACATAAAAAATACTAAAAATAAATTATTTCTTTCTTTTCATTAATTAATCTACCAAACCTTAATAATAACACAAGTCATCACTTCACAGCAAAGATTAAGTACCAAATATAAAACACCTAATGCCACTTTCTCATTTTAACTTATTTCCCTTCCTTTTTGCTTTTTTTTCTCTATATATTACCTTTCATATTTTTCCTTTTAATACTTCACCAAGAAGATTACTTTTAAGATAAATCTAGTTTTGGTTTGTTGCTCAATACTTTTCAAGTATGATGTAACATCATAAATACACCCCATTAGAAATTTCTAAAATAAAGACTTAATAAAATAAAAATAGAAAAAAGGAGAAATTTTACACCAAAAGTGTAATTTATAGTTAGTTTGACTAAATTTCCAAAATCTACTTATTATTACTTTTTATAAGTAGTGTTTTTTGAGAAAATACTTCGGGAGAAATAATTTGTGTTTGGATAATCATTTCAAAAATAACTTGTGGTAATATAAGAGTAGTAATTTGTGTTTGGTCAAGATTTCAAAAAAAAAAAGCGAGAATTTATAGTTTTCCGCTTGTGATACTACACAAAAACTCATTTTTCCAAAAAAAGCTTGGTCAAAATCGACAACACTCCAAACCAAGAATTCTCACTTCATAGAAGCTCGGCCAAATAGGCTATTAGCATGTGACATATTACATACAAGATTGCTCGTAAATAGTAAGCGTCACTCGCAAATAAGTTTAGGTCGACTTCGTCCGCGTGAACTTGTTCACATTGTTGTCATAATGTCCAAATACTTACTAAAAGAGAATTACGTTAGGCCAACTGCCAACGAAAAACTTAACGATTTATACAATTTATGATGAATCCTCGTAATACAGAACGAAGAAAAAAACGAAAATAATTAAAGAGGTAACGGTAATGTCAACATCACAATACAACTATTTTACATTCTTCTTTCTCCAAAGAAAAAAAAAACAGAGCAAAAACAGAGCAATCAAAAAATGGCAGCTCTGTTTCCAAACCAATTTTCTCTCTCTAAAATCCTCTCTTTCTCTCTCTTCATCTCCGTCTTCTTCTTCACCGTATCTCATTCCGACGATTTCTCAGCTCTTTTAGCCTTCAAATCCCGAGCCGATACGTCGAATTTTCTTACTTCATGGTCTAGAAATGCCCCATGTTCTTCATGGATAGGTGTAAAATGTCATCCAATTACTCGTAGAGTCGTAAAAATTGTACTCAATCACTTAAACCTCACCGGATCAATTCATCCATTGATTCATCTTACACAAATTCGTCATTTAAGTTTACATCACAATTCTCTCAGTTCGATTCCGAAATTCGATTTTTGGCCTAATCTCAAACATGTTTACCTCTCTCACAACAAGTTTTCCGGTGAATTTCCATCGGGAATTTACCATTTGAAGCGACTCAGGCGACTTGATTTGTCGTTTAATGAGTTTTCCGGTGAGATTCCGGTGAAGGAGTTGAATCAATTGCCGCATTTGATGACTCTGCGTCTCGAGTTTAATTCTCTTAGCGGATCACTTGGTGTTGATGAAAAAAAAACTGTTGCTTCAGTTAAGGAATTCAATGTTTCTGGGAATAACTTTTCTGGGAAAATCCCAAATTGGTTATCAAAATTTCCAGTGGCAGCTTTTGCAGGTAAAGTGTGGGAAATGAGCGGATTGGATCAAATTTGAACGGATCAAAACGGATAAAGTTCATAAATAGCCATTTTTTAGTTCGTGTAATTGAGAATTAACCATGGTCAAAGAATATTGTCGTGGAGTTTCACTTGTGAAATTTGAAACGTTACCACAATGACTATTTTCTCAATTACAAGATTGAAAAATGACTAGGTCGAAACAGGTTAATTTAATAAACAGGTCATGATTAAACCGTTCAAAATTTGTTAGGGTCAAAATGAGTGAAATAGCCAGGAATTTGCACAATTGGCCTTAAAAGGTCACTACTTAGATTTTATCCCCCCTATGCTAGTGAGCTAAAATATGCACTCAAACTTCTTCTGAATGCGGATTTTAGCTGACTAAGCTAACGATTACAAAATTTAAAAGAAATGATGATAATTCTATGTTGAAATAACGTTTACTAGCTACTTTTCGGTTTTGTCTTTGAAAATAAACTACTTTCATGAAGTTTCGAATTCCACAGCTAATGTAATTTTTCTTATAGGAAACGTTCGTCTTTGTGGATATCCATTACGAACTATTTGCCCGAGTGAAACAGTGGATAGTAATCCAACAGTGATGAGTACTCCTAATTCACAATTCAACTTTCTTAATCAAAGAAAGAAGAATTTGAGTGAAAACATGTTTCTCTTGATAGTCACACTTGATGCAATAGGCGTTATGATGACGGTTTTGGTAATAACATGGTGTTGTTATTACAGAAAGAAGAATCAAGAGAGTGAAATTTACAGGTTGAGGAAGATGAATACCAAGTATAATAATCAGGACACGAGTAGTTCAAGTCTGTATCATTCATTTGAATATGGTATCAAGAAAACAAGTGATCAGTTTGCAACTATGGTTTGTTTTGAAGGATGTAAAGGTTTCAATAAAGTTGATGATTTGTTGAAGGCCTCAGCTGAAATGTTGGGAAAAGGGAGTGTTGGAACAAGTTATAAAGTGGCTATTTTGGATAATGGAGATGTTGTTGTAGTTAAAAGAGTAATTGAAAAGTTGAAGAAAATGAAAGATGTTGATGGATTTTTGAGATTAATTGGAAATTTGAGACATACAAATGTTGTGCCACTTAGAGCTTATTATTCATCAAAAGAGGAATTGCTTCTTGTCTATGATTTTCTCCCCAATGGAAGTCTACACAATCTCTTACATGGTAATTTTTCAATCCTTTACTTCTCAATTCCTAAGTCCAAAACGGAAATTTATAGTATGTTTGGTCAAACTTTCAAAATCTGTTTATTTTAAAAAGTATTTTTTATTAGAAAAAGTATTTTCTGCTTTGAAATACACTTTTGCAATATTAGAACAACAATTTGTGGCTTGATCATGTCCACGGTAACCTGAAGTTGAGTCACTGATCAGTATGTTGTTATTGTTGTAATTTATGCTTGATCAAGGTTTCAAAAAGTGCTTCTAGGGCAAACCTGCTTTACTTCTGTTACTACCCAAAAGCACTTCTATTTTTCCTAAAACTTTGGTGAAACACCTCAACTCTCTAAATTAAGCACTTTTTTAAACAATAAACACTTTGAACTTCCCAAAAAATTAATCTAACTGATTATTAATTAGGAATAAAATGGAAGGGTTAGTGAGAGTTCATATTGTTGATACCCATTTATATGAGATTGAAATATAATTGACTTACATGCATTATTATAAGTAACGCTATAATATCAGTGTAATTTAACATGTTATAATAAGTTGTTTATCATATAATAAGTTACACTTATCATAATCAATTACTTGTAGTTATCTTTTAGGTGATCTAATAGTATAAAAATTCCACAGGCAATCGTGGACCGGGAAGAACACCATTGGATTGGGCAACAAGACTAAAATATGCATTAGGAGCAGCAAAAGGACTTAGGTTTTTACATAGCAACAACAA
The DNA here is from genome assembly GCF_019186545.1 of Solanum stenotomum. NCBI lineage: Eukaryota > Viridiplantae > Streptophyta > Magnoliopsida > Solanales > Solanaceae > Solanum > Solanum stenotomum. The sequence goes on from NC_064292.1 coordinate 4,165,913, forward strand.
AACCAAGATTTGCCATGGGAATTTCACATCATCAAACATACTAATTGATCACAATGGCAATGCTTGTATCTCTGATATATGTCTTCACTTGCTCTTACAAATGCCAATTTCATCAAACAATGGATACAAAGCACCGGAATTATCAACACAAAACAATGTAAACACAAACCAAAATCCAAGAAATTTTTCTCAAAAGAGTGATGTGTATAGCTTTGGAGTGGTTTTACTAGAGATTTTGACTGGGAAAATTGCAACAAGTGAAGGGGAAACAAGTTTGGCAAAATGGATACAAAGTGTTGTGAACAAAGAATGGACTTGGGATGTGTTTGATTTTGAACTTGCAAGGTATAAAGAAAGGGAAGATGAAATGGTTGCACTTTTAAAAGTGGCTATGGCTTGTTTGGTTTCATCTCCAAAAGATAGGCCAAAGATGATTGTAGTGGAGGAAATGATCGAAGACATCGCGAAAAAAGAGAACAAATAGAGGGTCAGGTCCATTATCCATCGAATTTTGAAATGTTATGTTTACTTATCCTTAGAAATTTATCGACCATCGAAAGAGGAGAATAGAGTTCTTTATACTACTAATTGTTCTCCTTCTACTCACAATTTGAATTTGATTCTTGGTAATCAATTAGTTATGATGATTTTTTTTTTGTTTTCAATTTTTACCTAGAAATAATTTGGTACAATTACTATATCATTCTTTACTTCTTTAATTCTTGTTTTTCTTGTATGTACTGTCCATTTCTTACAATTGTATTTGCTAAAGAGTGTAAAAAAATAATAATTGGATCACATAATTGTTTTCCTATGGTCTAAAATTCCTTTTCTTTTTTCCAAACATAAATGTTTAAAAAACTTATAATAGTAGTGAATATTTATCTAGTATTATCTTTTCCATCGGTATGTTGCAATTTTTAAGATTCTTACACCTTTAATCAGAAGTCTTGAGTTCAAGTCTTGAAAATGAAGTTCTCTTGATAGGAAGCGGTAAAATCCGTTCTAATAGACTTTTTACTAGGCGAATTTGACTTAATCAAACTGTTCTAAACCTTTTGTCATTCATTTTTATCATCCTCGAAGTAAAAAATGAAATTCAATTGCCACTTTCTATACCACACTTTAAAAGTACATATTTAGTGAATTTTTACCACAAATACACAGTTTGAACAAAAAAAAAAAACAGATTGAGTTAGATCGAGCGCGTTTTTGAATTTTGGGCTTCTATCTTTGCCCCTAAATTTTTTGTACATGCACAATTTTTTGACGGAGGATATTCAACTGACCACCCTTCTGTCTATGTAGCTATGCCGCAAAACTTTTCAACACATAAATTGCATTTGCACCATACAAATAGAATATATCCATGCATGTATTCTACACATGATGAATTCATTATCAAGTTTTCATTTTCAGCCAGTCTGGATCATTTAAAGATGAGAAAGACATGCATAATGGACCTATTTTGCTATGCCAGTTGCAGTTTAAGGCCCATGACAATGACTTGAGGAAAATTTAATTAGGGCCCTTTTTAGAGGAACAATTGTCTTGACATAAACTGTTCTAATGTACACCTTTGAAGCACATGTTGGCACATTCATTGGCTACGGGTGGCAAAATCAGTCCATAAAAATATGACGCGTTCCACCTGTTCAAATTGGTAGGGGTCATGCTTATTAAGTTTATCCATTTTGATTCGTCCAATTCAGTCTATTTCAAAGTTAGGCTAATTGTTCGATATGTAATGTCTAGTCATGGTAAAGAGAAAAAAAATACTAGGTAATTAAATAAATTATAAGAAAAGAAACAAAGAAATTCGAACATAGTTATTCTTGGCCCAAGTAATGTTTAAGCGGGTTAATGACCTATCTAATTATTAACTCAGCTCATTTTGATTCACCCAAATTCAGTTAAACCCTCATATTTACACCCCTACCTTCAACTATATGAATTCTCGCTATCCAAAAATCAATTAGTTTTACGCTAATTGTCATCCTAACAGTAACTAATCCTCCTCATTTACTCGGGCTTGAGATCATAACATGCGCAAGTAACTTAATTAATTGTAAGTTTGTAACCACCCCTCCTCCTCCACTTAGGCTTGAGACAGGCAATGTGACCAAGTATTGATACCGATAACCGGATACTATTAATTTAAAATCTTAGATCCGACTCTGGCTCCACACAAAAATAACAAGGGTCACAATGTCAAGTTATTCTCAATTCTTTGCACAACTATTGTCTTGTTGTTGCTTCATATGAGGAGCCATGTTGTTTTTAGCCAAAAGGTGTGAATGATGTGTGTGCCCAAAGGGTCCCATCCAATGACTCACTGGCAATGGCCTATTTGTTTGGCATTTTTTATTTTTTGGATTTTTTTAGGTTGGAAAGAGTCAATAAAAATATGGATAGGCTTGACGAAGTTGAGTTGTACTAAGAAAATCACTTTTGTCTTAATCAATCAAGAATGCATCAGCTAAAAAGATAGAATAAAATTTAGTGTATTATGTCTTCTAATCTAGTTAATTTGAAATTATCAAATACATTTTCAATTTTTTTTATTTGCATGACTTGCATCAACTTGCTAACTAAATATCTTTGCCAAGAGGGAAAAAGGTGTTGGACACCCTCAAGTTTCATATAAAAAGGAAAAATTGTATGAAATAGCAAACTATTAATTCAAATTAAATGTTATAGCCATAGTTTATTTTATTTGTAATTCGCAGCAAACATCCCATTTTTTTGTCATCTGGTTCAATATACAATTAGTCATTTTCGGTATACAAATGTATAAAATGTGTTTGTGTTTGTATAAAGCGAGAGAAAAGTGTATATACAAATACAAATACATATACTTTCGTCATATACACTTCTAATTATACAAATACATATCTTATTATTCAAATTACAATGTATAAATGAATTTATACAAAACTGAACAATTTGTATAAAATTGGATGTATCTAGCGAATTATACAAATCAAAAGCTCCATAGCAAACATAAAATTTGATATGAAGCGCAATTATGCAAACTATAGTTATAACATACAAATATGATTTTTATGTTTGCTATATGTAAAAATTGCTCAAAAAATAGCAGTCTGGTGCACTAAACTTTTGTTATGCTTAAGGTTTAGGTAAGGATCAAATCACAAGGGTCTATTGTATTGTATGCAGACTGTAGTCTTATCCCCTTTTCACATCTTACAATATATAATGCCTGATTTATCTTGATTTTTTATTTGACTTACTTCTAAACCTAACAACCCCAAGTATAATAATATATCCAGTGTATTCTCACAAAGGAGGATTTAAAGAGATATCCAAACTTTTTCCCTACCTCCAAGGTAGAAAGGTGGTTTCCAATAAATTGTTTGACTTAAAAGAAAAACAATCCAACATTCATTGATCATGGTTGTGTTAGTTTCAATATATATATATATATATATATATATCAATGTGTGTTACCACAACATCAATCAATTAGATCAGCTTGAAATAAGATTTCTTAAGAAAATGAATCAACAAATATATGAAAGACAACAACTTCTTCCAATATAATATAATGTACGTAGAATAACAAAAACATGACAAGAAAAGGTATCAAATAGATGGTTTTGTTTGTTTGGAAGCACACAATAACTTCTCATCATGTTGTAGTGAAATCATCATATCTCGTTTCAAAATATTATCCCAATCCAATTTTTTTAACTTATCAATAAACTCATACGATAGGACTACGCGAGAAGCTTTTCCTTCTTTTATCACTCTCATATATTCTCCGTCTGATATTGACATTCTACCTCTATCAATCAAAGTCAATTCAATAAAAGGGAGAAAAAAAATTCTGTTTGGGAAAATTTGTCTTGTTCTTATACTATTTATAACAATTATTTGCATGAGTATCTTTAACTTTGGTAATATCATCAATTAGTTATTTCTTTGAAATTTTCTATCCATAATTAATAATTGACTTCTATAGACATATTTATAGACTTGCAATAATAGTTAGTCTTACCTTAAAAAGTGTGCTCAATTATTCATTAACCTTTTATAATACAAAATACTTACTATATGACATAATTACCATAAGAATATATAAATAATTGCTTCCCAAAAATTGAGTCAATGATGATTTTTATGTCGACTAATAAAATATTGACGTTTTTTCATCTTAAGTTACTATCTGGAAGATACATAATGCTACCTGCTTCCTCCGTTTTATTTTAATTGATCATCTTACTAAAATAATTGCTCCATATCAATTGTCCACCTTACTAAATCAAGAAAATATTAATTGATTTTTTTCTATATTACTCTTGCAATTAATTTGTTTTGAAAATTAGTAAAAAATAATTTTCACATTTATTTAAAAAATTTCCAAATTTTTTAAGGGGTGAATTAGTAAAAAATAATCTTGTAATTTCTTACGCTTATAAAAAGGAAAATACCAACTAATATGGTACGTATGAGTATTTTAAACTTGCAAATTTTAGTGTATGGGCCTCACATGTGGTACGTATGAGTATTTACTTGGAAATTTTAGTGCATGTGCCTCACATGTGTAACCTGTTGCTCTCAGCGTATAAAAAAGAATGACAATTCTTTTAAGTCTGTTTTAAAAAGAAGGATTCATTTCCTTTTTAGCAATACTTTAATTTTAATTTTTCACGTGACGTGCTAAAAGCCACAGGATTAAAGACATTTTAATTTATTTGACATAACTTTAATTTAGAAACAGAAAATTGAGAAGTTTTCTTTATTTTCTTAAAATCAAGTCAAACTTGGTCATTCTTTTTACAAAAGAGAAAGTAATTAGTATCAAATCTTTAGAAGTATGTAATTATTTTTTAAAAATGTATATGTTCAAATATTTAGTTAACTTATAAATAAAACCAAAGCTTTACAGAAGTAAAAATTCCAATTCCTGATGATTGTTTTATTAGTTAAATGTTGCAAAAGACCTTTTATTCCTCCTTGATTGAAAATGGAAGACATACTGTAAATGAATTTTTTTGCTAAAATTCAAGAAAAAAAAAGGGATTTTCATTATTAAAAAAAACGAACAAACAAACAAAAAAGGATCTTCATACAATACTCGAGCTACAAGAAATAACAGATGATAACATAAATGAAAGGACAAGAAACTTCAGGAACAATACTACAACTACTAACATGAACGGACAACATGACAACACACCACCAGCTACAAACATTCTATCCTAATGCATGCCCTCCACACTCTCCAATCTATGGTCCTGTCCTCGATAAGCTGAAACTGTACCACGTAGAAACAAACCCCAAGTAAATTGTGAAAAAAGGATGATAATCACTAAAGCAAACAACTAGTGATATTGTAACAGTGTCAAATTGCATTATGGAAACACTAGTAAGCTAATAATCTGCTAGTTTCATTTATATAGGAAGAGCAGTATAGTGAGTGCAGATATGGAACAACCAAGTTCTTGCACTGTGAAAATATACATTATTCCCGTGGGACTACATATCCAATAAAGATGAGCAAGGAAAGTAAGAAAAAAAAAGCTGAAATCTGACTTGGAAAGACGATGCCCATCTATGTTACAACGATGACACGGGAATTAAGAGGTCTAACGAGAGTTGAATATGAGCGATACACTTGATAAAACATGATGAAACTGCCGTTAATCTGCTAACAAAACATTTTGACCTCAACTTCACCTTCGTTTACAGCAGCTCAACAATGGTTCTCAAAAGGGTGGAAGGCTTGCACGAAGATAATCGACTATATGCACGTTGAACTGATATATGGTTTACCAAGATTTTCTGTGCTAAGATCCTACTGGAGCAATGCCTTTGGTTTTGGCAGCAGCAGTAGCTGCAGCGGCTGCTGCAGCAGCGGCCGCAGCTGCAGCTGCACTTGGACTCTGGGGAGGTCTTGTATTGGACTGTGGTGTACTTTCAACTGATACTGATTGATGTTGCTTCTGCTGTGTCTGTTGAGATTTGACCTGGGCAAGTAAGGCCTTGATCTGGCCTCCGGTTAGTGTCTCCTTCTCAAGCAATGCATTAGCAAGAGCATGAAGCTCTTTATTATGGGTAGTGAGAATTGTTTTTGCATTGTTGTAAGCCCTTTCAAGTAATTCTCTTACTTCCTTCTCGATTAGAAGTCTAGTCTCGGTGCTCATGCTCTTCCCATTATCGTCATAGTTGTGAGTAACGAGCCCCACTTCTTTGCTCATACCAAACTTGGTGACCATGGTTCTGGCTAGCTTGGTTGCTTGCTTGAGATCATCAGATGGACCAGTAGTTACTTCACTTTCACCAAAAATGAGCTCTTCAGCAACTCGCCCACCCATGGCAACATCAAGTCGAGCAAGCATCTGCTTACGGGAGATGCTGGTCTCGTCCTTTTCAGGCAATTGAGCAACCATACCAAGAGCCATTCCTCGTGGAACAATAGTTGCTTTGTGCACCGGAAGAGCCCCATCTGTATGAATAGCTACAAGTGCATGACCACCTTCATGGTATGCTGTGAGTTTTCTCGACTCTTGGGATATAAAAGCTGATTTGCGCTCACTTCCCATCATGATCTTGTCCTTAGCATGCTCTAGATCAGCCAAGCTTACGGCTTTGGCACCATCCATAGCAGCCTTCACAGCAGCGATATTCACCAAGTTTGCAAGGTCTGCACCAGAAAATCCAGGAGTCCCCCGAGCAATGATCATAAGGTCAACATCATCCGCCTTCAGAATCTGCCAAACAGGATATTCTTTGGATGAGAAAGTAGCAATGATCTTAAACAGACCCCTTATAGGATATCATATTCACATTGCATCAGCTGTCCAAGAATGAGAGGATTTACATAAACCAAACATGGAAAAAAGGAAGCTTGACACAGCATGACATAATAACAACATACCGAGTGTGATCCCACAAGTGGGGTCTGGGGAGGGTGGGGTGTACGCAAACCTTACCGCTATCTCTGTGGGGTAGAGAGGTTGTTTCCGATAAACCTCGGCTCAAGAAAAATGTTTTACAAAACAGGTTTGAAGAAAAACAAGAAACATAGCGAGACATAGTGACTCATTTTTATTCTAGGACCTAAAAATTGAAAGAGAAAGCAACTTAAAATAAATAAATAGCGTCTAGAATCTAGATAAGAAATGATGAATCAATGACAAAGTGAAATAAGTCAAAGGCAAAATGAAACAGGAAAAGATATCCACTCACTGAAGCTTTTGGAGATGACAACATTTATTGCATCTTCAAAAACTTTAAATGATCCACCCATTAATGTGCAGGGTAAATGAAAATATATTACCACAACACTAAGGAAAGACGATAGGATGCACAATTGGTTTATCATATAACACACTACATGCGAAATAAAACAGGACAGTGTACTGGCTGTTTATAGCAAGCACAATATAGCTGAGACACACTACTGATAGATTGTGACAGTAATAATCTGGAAACTGCAGCATCACCAGAAATGTCCCAGTTTCAGAAAGATTACCTTTGACATGTGAGATTCCAAAATCTGCTTCCGCCCTTCAACATCAGGATTTGGGACTACAATGTTGCGATCAAATCGTCCAGGTCTCACCAATGCCTTATCCAGTGACTCAGCAAAATTAGTGGCAGCAATCACAATGATTCCATCATTTTGTTTGAAGCCATCCAGCTCAACAAGCAATTGATTTAAAGTCATCCTCATATATTGCTGATCCTTTGGGTTACGGCTTCCTCCAATGGCATCAATCTCATCAATGAATATAATGCATGGTGATCGCTTCTTCGCAGCAGCAAAAAGGTCTCTCACTCTGCGAGCTCCGACACCAACAAACATTTCTTCAAACTCACTGCCACTGCATGAGAAAAAGGGAACCCCAGCTTCTCCAGCTATGGCCCTCGCCAACATGGTCTTACCAGTTCCAGGGGGGCCAACAAGTAATACTCCTTTTGGGAGCTTTCCCCCAAGACGAGTGAAACGCTGTACCCAAAAGTTCGCTGAAATGAGCAATTAAATAGATTGGGCTAATGTTGACTGATAATACTGCAGCTAATAAGACGTCGACACATATGAGCCATATATCACCACCATTACTAATCAGAATAAGTGTGTCATACATTACATACTTGACTGTCCAAGATAAGTATCTTTGACTGAAGTGGAAACTATAGGCAACAGTTAAAAAGATTTGGTTTAACACAAGGAAAGTAAGCAAAAGCACATATAGACACCAAAAACCTTCTGGTTTGTACCTTTTCTCCTCTTTTACTTCCAAAGGGTATCTATCGGTTGATCAAGACTGAAAAAAAACAGCTGATTCCACTAGAATGTATTAATAATGGTGTAGCTACTTCAAGCTTAGGGAGGTCGCAACCTCAATATCCACGATTTTTTTTGGGTTTGGTTTTAAACAGAATTGTTATAAAAAGTTAATGAAAATACAGAATTAAACAATTTTAGTTACAGTTAATGACTTTCATTTAAGCTCCTGTGTAGCTCAGCTCATGGCAGTCCATACTGGGTTAAACTTACAAGCAGACACCATGTTTTCTTATATTCTTTATTCTTAGTTTTTTTAATTCATTCTTAATAAAAGCTGTAATGCACAAAGCTACAACTTTAGCCACGTATGACCTTTTGTATGCTTCATTCTCGTTCTTCCTTCATTAGTTTCCTTCTCTTTTCATAGTACTACCAACAACCAGGTTGTTCTCTAAGTTGCCTCCACAATCATAGATAAGGAACGCTAAGCAACAGCACGCTTTTACAGTTGCAATCACCACCACCCCACCCACCCACCAACCCCGGTCAAACTGAAAACCTAACACAACTGAATATGCACCACCAATTAGAAGCATCACCACTCTTGATCAGTTAGATAGGACTGGAAAGGCTTATTACACTCATTTCGTAGAGCAAGTTAAAACAAATCTTTGCAGATCAAATAATAGATTTGGTGCTGAAATAAAGTTGCAGAATCTTACCATATATGATATGTACCCTGTGATATATTTTGAATTAAGCCTGTACCTATAATATGTGTATCATATAACCAAATTGTTAGCTGTGAGCCTGTGACTACATACTATTACATGATTCTAGATTTATCAAGTTCCATAAAATTTCTGTTGACATGTTGCTGATGATCGTAAAAATCTTGAACATGGTAGTTTATATATTTCAAAAGCTTTTCATCTTTCATTACACTTCATTTACGGCTTGTCAGTTGAGTTACCAGCTTGATTAAGGATCGTGTTAAAATAAAATTCTAGCTCGACTTTCCCAGTGTTTTCAATCACATATATAATACACTATTCACAAAATGGACATGTAAATAAGTGATCCTCACCTGATTTGACTATCACGGTTCAGGCTTTACATCTGTGTTTAGGTACCATAGTAGCATAACCCAAAATTATGGCACTTAACCAAATCGGAGTTCAACAACTGAATCTATTGAATGATCAGGACCTATTTATGAGAACCCAAGGGAAGAACCTTATATTCCTAACAAATGATAAAATGTGTTTTCCCCACATTTCTATCCTTGGCATATTTTCAGATGGGTGTTTAAAGAGAGCTGGTGAAAACACTGTCGTAAAAGATGAACTTCAGTCCTGCATTTCTAGTATAATAATGTGTGGAACACCAAAGAACAAAATTCATCACTGTGTTATTTTTGTTTACTTACATGGATTAGTGACTCAAATATCAATTATAGGACTTCTATACCGCAGATGAAGTCACTGAATTGCTTGTGATTACAAAGAAACATCTCAGATTAACTCACCTTAGGATCTCGGAGATAGTGAACAATTTCTTCCAGCTCAGATTTTGCTTCATCAACACCCTTCACATCAGAAAATCTTGTATTGGTTTCCATGGTTGGTTGCACTTCCTCATTTAGACCAAGTCCTGATGCAGAAAATGGATTAAGAAAAAGACAATAGTAGAATACTTCTGAATAGAGCTTCAAAAGCCAAACAAAAATTGCAGACCTCTTATACCTTTGCTGATTCCTCTATCTTCAATGAGAGCACCAACTCCAGAAATCAAGAGAAAGGCCACAGCCAGAGACCGGAATGTACGCCACAACTGTTCTTTGAAGTTACCTCCTTCCACGGCCACCATATGTATAGGAGTATTACGGGTACCAAGAACACCATCCTTTGTTGATTTCCCAACATTTCTAAGAGCTGACAGAGCCCCTATATTCTCTTCCTCCATATGAGACCTAGCAGAGCCAGCAATCCCTGAAAAGAGCTCTTGTCAGCGTCATTGGTATCCATGATAGACTAATTAAAGGAATAACCCTTCATAAGCAAGCATTAATGTTAAATGTTCAATATTTAGAGTAATCCATTCTCAAATAATACAAGGTAATGAGAGACATCTGATTATTACTACCTCTCTGCAAAGTCCGGAGAAGCTCACTTTCATCAAGTCTGTCAGCCTTTACCAGTGCCTTAACATACTCCGACACTGCCGCTGGATTGGAATGCAATGAAGGTTGGCTTTCAAACGACCTTATGACTGCCTCTGGATCACTTCTATGAAATGCAGCATTACTAGTTTCCTCTCTTTCACGTACTCTGCGGGCTAAACTTCCCACATAACTAGACTGAAACCTTTGCTTGGTATTTGCAACTCCATGAACTGCACGTAAAAGAGGGACAGAGTGGAAAAGGAACATAAGGTCAACCTCAAGATTCAGATTGGTGATGTCTGATGGAAAATGGGCTCTATCAGACGCTGGCAGAAGTTGCCTCTGAATTTGAAGTTACAAATCGTAGCTTCATATACAAATACTGCATCGACAGTATTTCTGCCGAATAAGATGGATCATTAACTTATAAGCTGATATGTTAGCACACTAGGGTTCTAAGGTTTATAAGACTCGGAAGTATGACCAACAAGGATTGCACAAAACTTGGAGGTTTGCTAGCTCATTTTCATGAAGTACGCTTCTGAGAGGCAGGCATTCACTAACCTTTTTTTTTGGTAATGCATTCACTTACTTATGAGCTGATATTTAACCCATTTGTGTTTAAGGTTCACAAGACATGGAAGCATATGACCAAAAGGAATGCACTTAACTTAGGAGGTTTGCTAGCTCAGTTCCATCAAGTTTGCTACTGAACATAAATTGCTTAAATGATTTGGATTCACCAACTTATAAGCTGAAATGTTAATTTATTTATTTTTTGATAAAGGTAACATTTGAATATCAATCATCAGCTCAAAGCTGGTATCCAAAAATTGACATGATATCCTCCCTCCACAATTGTGTGTCTGGCATAAACAAAAGATAAAGAAAAGAAAAGAAGAAAAAAGAAAACTATCCCTAGATCCTACTTCATCTTTATAAGGACCCTAGAATGTCTACAATAGCCACAGGGTCATCTATATACTCTGAATTACACCAATAGCAAAAAGTGATAAGAATTGGAAGCATACTACTGAAAAAGAATTGTGTTTGACTCGAGAGGTTGCTAATTCATTTACACAAAATGGTAAATTGATTTCTAACTTTCTCTTGTAAAACAATAAAGTGCAGGGGGGACATCAACAGTATGAAACCATCTATAAGCAAAATTTAATCTATATCGATAACATGTCTGTCATTTAAATACAAAGCAGTTTTTGGTTAGCGGCAGGCCGCATACAGAGGTATGCAGAAATGGAGATAATTTACAAGAAAATATCAAATGTTCAATTGTTTCTACAGATGTGCAAGTCTAACAAATCTTTTTTTAAATAAAAGCAGATCAGAGAGGTTGACTTGATAATTTTATTTCAACATCTAGATAATTTTTCTTCCACTTCCTTTGGTACATTTATCATGATTCATGTCACTCTCCTAACTCACTCTTCAACTTACTGAACCTTGTCTTCTAGATAGCGTACCCCTAAATAATTGATAGTGAATATAAATTAGCTCACCTGTTGACCTTCAATGTTATAATCAATGTATTTTATTTTTTGCACCTTCAATTTGAATCCACTACAAACAAGGATTTACGTTTAAAGCTACTGATAAAAAAAGGTCTTCCGTTTTTCTCCTTTTACTCTAATGTTTTTAATTTCTTTCATCCATTATTAGGTGCTTTAAACTAAATTAACCAGCATGAGCCTATGACGATTAGTGCATAAACACTTTGTAACCAATCCTTCTTCGCGGAGGTGGGGGTGGGGGGGAGAAGGGGTGACTGCATTATCAGCCAGTACGGTCATTAGTATATTTCATAAAATTTAAGGGATGGCCATTGTTCAGTTTAGAGAACACAACAGCTCAGCTTTTTAGAGGATAATAAATATCACACGAAAAGTTAAGCATAAATGCCCTGGAAAAGAAGTTCCATATTATCAACCTTATGATATGATATCTATGTAGACCACAAAAATAAAGAAACTCTCCTCCATCAGGGCCAAAATCTCAGAGCATACCTTCACTTCCTATGATCCGTCCAGAGGAAAGATATGTTCGATTGAACAAAGAGCTAATCTGCCTCAGTTGAGATTGTTGCCTTTCAACCTGTAGAACAAAAAAGGTATTATTACACACATGAGAAAAGAGAAACAAGATAAGAGCTATCATAGAACATGGAAAAAAGCTCAAACGCATCCCCTATCTATTAGGACCTGGATCATTAACTTTTTTTCCTTCATATTTTTGTGTTTGCTTACATAAAACCCTACAGATTACATATATAGTATTTTTGAGAGCAGCAGTAAGCTGAGATAAATATAGTCAACATTTTAAAAAGTAGGTACGTAACATTATATGACCTTCAAAATTCTTTCTAGTGGGATGAGTGTAGTGAATCATTAATTCTTGCCTCAGAAATAAGAGACGGATCTGGGATTTTTTTTGAAGAAGTAAGATGATTTCATTAAACGCATCAAGAAGATGCAGATTGTACAAAAGAGTGAATTCAGAGGACAAAAGTCAGCTATAAACTAAACAAAAAGCTAGGCTTAAACCAAAAGGCTGACAAAGTTCAAAAGATTTACAGGACAGTTGATAGAGGTTAAATTTAGCCAACTATATAACCAAAAAAGACATCTAGCTTTGAGGATAGAAATAGGAGTTGATAACCCATCAAAACATCTCTCTGTCCAAATACACCACAAAATGCATGATACGGGTGGTTTCAGGGAATATTTCTCACGTGTATCCCACGTGCCAAGGATCTGAGTTCAAACGTTAAGAAACTAACAGAGTTAGAGAGGACACTAGAAGAGCACCAGTATTTTAAACTTGAAGGTTGCTCCATGTAAAAGAAGAGGGATGACTGAGTCTAAAGCCAAAGATAAAGGACTATTTTGAGCTTTTTCTCTAAAACATGCATCTTCAGATGCAGAAAACTGCCAAATTACATACCACCGATCTAAAAAGGGCAGCTGAGAAGACATATCTTTTTTCACCAGAATACGAGTATTTCTCATTAGAACAAAAAAAATGGTAAAACACATCCATCTGAGCTAGATAAGATTCAATGAATCAACTATACCTCGATTCAAAATTAGATGGAGTTGGTTAGATGAATCATCTTTATCCATTTTGCTCTATTTAAGTCCATTTCATTCCAATTAAATAATACGACTTTTAAGTCAAATTAGCAATTCTCTAAAATTAGAGGTTCTCTATATCTCATACTTATCACTGCACAACTTATAAGACTCTAACCAGAGTAAAAAGATAAATGAAAAACACCAAATCAAATTTGAGACTTGGCAGGAACAGCTAAGCCTTTATCCTAACTAGCTGGTATTGCACCCATAAGCTAAATGAGACTAGGCATAAAATAATTAACTATAAAAAGATAAGACAAATTTTCAGCTTCATGAGCAATACTATAGCAAGCAAAAAGAAATAAAGCTACCGCCACAGGAAAACAGCATACTTGGAAGACAGTTGCATAACACTAAAACAACCCTAATAAACGAAAAATAGAAACCACAAGTTATGAACGAGCCAATTACTCTGAAATCTCCAATAATTTAATCAAAAAGAAAAAGCGATCCAATCTTGCACCCAACGGTGTGGCGTAGTGGTCAATGAAGCAGGTTGAGAACCATAAGGTTTCATGTTTAAATCCCATTGGAGGCAAAAACACTAGGTGGTTTATTCTCATCTTCGCTAGCCTTGATGGACAAGGTTGCTCGGTAGCTATGCCGGTGGGAAATACTAGATAGAAGGTACCCGTGGAATTAGTCGAGGTTTGAGCAGCTGGTCCAAACACTACGACTATCAAAACAATCCAATCTTTGAAATAGAATCCCATAAAACTACAAAAATTAGGGCTTCTCTAACATAATAGAGTGAAATTTCAATCTGAAACCATCAATCAAATAACGTCTTAATCCCAAACAAGTTCGACTCAATTATATGAATCATTCATAACAATTCCACTCTATTGGACTCCATTTTATCCTACCTCCAATCAACAACAATAAACCAAATAAAAATGAAACAAAATCCAAACTTGGAAACAGAAACCCATAAAACTACAAAAATTAGGGCTTCTCTAACCTAATATAGTAAAATCTCAAACTCAAACCATCAATCAATTACATCTTAATCCCAAACAAGTTCGAGTCAATCATACGAATCATTGAGAACCATTCCACTCTATTGGAATCCATTTTGTTCTACCTCTAGTTACCAAATAAATATGAAAAAAAAAAACAATCTTGGAAACAAAAACCCATAAAACTACAAAAATTAGGGCTTTTCTAACCTAATATAGGTGAAATCTCAACCTCAATCTCAAACTCAAACCATCAACCAATTACATATTAATCCCAAACAAGTTCGAATCAATTATATGAATCATTCATTTTTTTTGATAATAACGGGAACAAATTGGTAACAATTATATGAATCATTCATAACCATTCCACTCAATTGAAATCCATTTTACTCTACATCTCGTGAACAACAATAACCCGAATAAAAGCAAACAGAAACACAAAACCCCTCGAAACAAATAGAGACAATAAAAACAAAATCAACTATAAAATAAGAAAATTCAAGCAGTGACCTGAGTTAGAAGGCGCATTAGAGCCATCTCCTACAAAAGATCGAATTTTTCTTCAACCCCTTTTCTTCTCTATGCAGATTATTGATGTTTCTCAGCTTCTTTGAGGATTTTCTTCAGAAATTTTCTGTGATGATCGAAAATCGAGAAGGGGAAAATAGAAGAGGAAGATGGATATTTTTTTTTTTCTGTTTTTTCTTTTTTTAATCAAATGGATATAAATATATTTGGGCAATTAATAGTAGCTTATTTTATTTATTACTATGAAATAAATAAAATGGAAAATATCTCAGGTCGCAAATGCCGACTTTTATATTTGTAAAAGAAACATGTTTTAATAATTGCAAAATGGAGTAGTTTAATGTGGTAAATTTGTTTGTAAAACTTGTTTATATCAAATGTTCAGAAATGTCTACCGATCTAAATCTACTTATTTATAAATTTTAAAGTGGGGTTTTTTTCTTTAATTTATGGTGATAGCTAAGGTTGCTCATTAGATGGATCCAGCAGATAATTATGCTTAATAGTTTAATAATTAAGGAGTGGTTATTGAGCAATGTTTTGTCTCAATCATTTCATGTTTCTTTTTTTTTATTTTTACTCACCAATATTTGATCTCTAATTTTTTTTAGCTCCACTTATATTGGCAATTATATAATTGTAAATTACCGTGAGAAATATAAACTAAAGTCTAAATTTTGAGATTTTCATAGGGCGGCATACATAGACATTAGCCCTATTTGTATGAGGTAAAAAGATTGTTTTTTGATAGAGTTTCGACTAAAAAAATGTTTTCAAAAACACATTTGACAAATACAAAAATAAAAACTATAGTAAAAACATTGGGGAAAAAGTAGGTTGCAATTGATGCAAACATTCTAGAGAAGGCCCAAAATAGTCTCTCATTTTTTGGTTAAGATTCAAAGTCATCCTTGAGTTTTCACATAAGCACTAATAGTCCCTTATGTTTGCAATATTGGTGCACTTTTGGTCCCCCTAATTTTTTACCTATTTTTTAATATTAATTTTGTTCATAATTTTATGTAAGGAATGTTCCATCGTCTTTTTATATATTTAGTAGAAATAATAACTCTATGTGAGAGAAGGTGAGAAGAAGAACACATTGTTCTGTTTAGTATAAATATTATTGCAGCTAAACTAAGAACATTTTAACATATGACATTACAAGAAAAAATTTTTTTGCACTATTGCACGTGAAATTGTCGTGATGAACCTCTCGACTTTACCTGCAATACAATTTCTACTAAACAAAACAAGGTGTTTCTCTTTCTCACAATCTCTCACATGGAGTTATTATTTCTATTAAATATATAAAATGACGATTAAACGTTCCATACATAAATTATGAATAAAATTAATGTTAAAAAATAGGCAAAATTTTGAAAGAGGACCAAAAGCACACCAATATTGCAAACATGAAGGGCTATTAATGCTCCATGTGAAAACTCAGGGATGACTTTGAGTTTTAACCCAGAGAACTTCTTTGGGCCTTTCCTCCAAACATTACATTAAGTCTCAGCGATCATTCTATACTAAACTGTTCTGAGTTTTGAAGCTCTATTCAAGACTGGCTAAAATATAAATATTGTTTAAAAATTGCAATATTTTAAATAGTTATACTTCAAAGCAACTATTTGCCCCAAACTAATGAGTATTGGACAAAATAGGCCCAAAAAGAAACTAAATGATCTTTTCATTCGGGTCAACTGTTTTAGATCCAAATTCCACATTTTATTGTCAAATTAGGACTAATAGTATCAAACAACATATGATGAGTTTAAAACCTAGCATGAAATATATATTTTTTAATTTTGCATTAGGCCTAACTAAATTTGAATTCGCATATTCCATGGCCTATTTCTAAGGACGACACTTCAAAATAGGAATTTTTTTCGTTCCTAACATGATTTTCATTCAACAACAACACATCCAATATAATCTCACAAGTGGAGTTTGAGAAAGGTAAAGCGTATGCGGCCTTACCCCTATCTTGTAAAGGTAGAAAGATTATTTCATTACTATTGCGGGGCATTTCTAATTAAGGATAGAACAAACTCAATCAAATCGTTCACAAGAATTCAAATCATCGTCATCTAAGGCCTAAGCATTCCTCATCAATATATATAAGTTAAATTCAATTATCAAATGTAATGGTAAATATAATAAGGCCATGTCATCATCATTATAAACCACCTTAATCTAACTTCCATGGAAAGCCATTAAGTCCCACTAAGTAGTGTGTGCACTCTTCTTACTCTCTACGTGTATTACTCGCACTTTGCTCTTTAATCTTATATTATCATAAATCCATCATAGCATTGTATTTCCGCGACGCTTATATTGTGGATATGTTTAATTTTATAAGCTAATATTAACGCTCATATAATATTATTATATTGTTATTTTATAAAAACATGTCTTTCATTCTGATGAATATCTTTATGTCACATATACTAATTAGTAGCACTTTTTCATGTCAACTTTCTTATTTTAGTTCTATATTACATTATATATTACCATTTTTTTGGAACAATACCGAGCCTAAATGTCTAACTTATTTGACTTCAACATCGCAATTCTATCTAATTTCACCTCAACTCGAATTGTATATATATAGATAATTTAAAAAGATTATGGATACATGTGTATGTATTTAAATTGAGTTGAAGGAGTAAACAAATATATCTTATTATCTTATATTGCCTATATGGTAACTTTTGACAACTTTAGACTTAGTAAGAAGCAAACCTAGCCATTAAGGAATAATGTGGTGGGGTAAATAAACATATGGTTAACATCTACTCTAATGTCTTTTCTTGAAAAAGCAAACACACTTTAGTTTTCTAATATTCATTATAATCATGCCTTAGACTATTCACTTTGAATGATTGAGTGAAGGAATGTGGGGACTTTATGTTATTTTATTTTATTTTGTAAGGATTCAATTGTAGATTCTTTTTGGACAAGTTCAAAAGATTCTTTAAAAATGGGGATCCTACAAAATTGACCAATGAAATCGCGCCACGTAGGATTTCCATTTTAGGGTGAGTCAAAAATCATTTCATTTTTATTAGCAAAAAAATTTAGAGGGCTAATAGACTTATGGAAATGATCATTAAAGTATTTATAGTGACTTTGCTCTTTTCATCATCACTAATATCTTATTGGTATTTACTCACATAGGGGCCTCTTATGTCCCATCTTCCTTTTTTAAATTTTGGTTTTAGTTTTGGCTTTTCATTTCATTGATATGTAGGGGCCATTTGGTTTGGTTGTTGGAATTAGGAGTTATATTCTACTACTATAAATTTTTGAATTTCTCAATTAAATTTTTATTATTTGGTTGTGATTATTACTAGCATTTGAATAAAATTTATACCAAAGTTATAAAATTATCAATCTCATATGCATTTAGATCACTCTAAAATATTCTCTAGTTTTCTTTGAGTTCGACTTTCATATGTTACATCATATGTTCTATATAACATCTCATTATAGCCAAAAGATATTCATACGACATCGCTATAAAGAAATTTAACTATAAAAGGTAGCTTTTTCATTTTTTATTATAATAACCTTAATTTAAATCAAAACAACCCGTTACTATATGATCTATGACTCTCTAAATTCTTCAATTTTGTGTAAGTATCTAGAGAGAAGAATATTATTTGCACCTGATTTTTACATAATATCATGCAAATTAACTTTAAGGGATTATTTTGATTAGTGAATAAGTAATCTTGAAATATAATATTGAGATTATAATAAGAAAATTAAATAATTAACAATTAATTATTTAGTGAATATACTTTTATTAAAAGATGTTTGATTAATTACAAATAATATATATACAAGGTATATAATTTTTACACGTGTTTGATTTACGCTAGATAATTTAGGATAAATTTTTTTTTTCAATTTTGGCTTTGACATTTTTAAGGATTTTGAGGGAGAAGTGAGAAAAACATATTTATTATTTTGATGTTTTATCTCGAAAATACTAAATTTGCAATAATTATCTTACACTAATACTGATATCAAAAAAACTTTAGCCAAACGTGGGATAAAATCTAAATATTCCCTTATACAGCATACTCTTAGCCTCATTTTATTATCACTACAAGTTTTCTGAACAGAAGACAATAATACAAATTTCTGTCATAAATCATAATATTATTCATGTATTATATGAAGTACATTATATACCCTTTTGTTTTTTGATAAATTTGTACAAAAACTTACAAATTTCTTTGTTTGTTTATGAGAATATACAAACACATGCATGTGTGTGATCACAGACTAAATTGACAGAACATGAATATATTGTCTAGTACAATTGTGACATATTTTATTGTACATAAAATTATTAGAAAATATCGTGTGAAAAATATCTAAAATGGATTTAAGATTTTCAGTTTATAAATTCTGAATTCTAATACATGTCAGTTTATTCGTGAATTTGAGATTGATAATTTGTATATTAAGTGAAGTTTATAACACATATAGAGTTTGTTGGCGAAAGTTATTGAGTTCTGTTGAATATGTAACTTGTATTGTAGCTCCGTCCATGTAATATTAAATTTACCAAAAAGACACAACAAGTGCCACACAAAAATGGAATAAATCACTACGGAAAAGAATAATTGATCGATTGATTCTATCATCATCATGCTTTTTGTCCACCTTATATGCAATAATGGAGGGATACCTATTTTATGACAATAAATATGAAAATAATAAAAATAAATATTGCTCCATCTAAAAAAATTATATTAGAAAAATAAATTATTTTGCGTTCGTAATGTGTTAAAAAAAGGATCATGCTTTAAGGGGTGTAATAATACAGATAATTAATGTTGATAGAGATATTAATAACTGATTTCACGATTTCTCGTGATTTATATATCGTACAAAGATAACTTTATCGTTTGTCCAAACTTTCAAAATAAAAAGAGAAAATTTAATCCATTGAAATTGGGTTACGTCACTAATTTTTAACACTTAAAAAACAAATCTATATATATAATAAAGTTGAATGTAGAGGAGATGATGTGGCATGCTTCTAAAGTCAAGAATCACATTTATCTTTTTTTTTTTTCAAAATTTTGATATTTTTCTCAATTATTTCCATTTATTATATGATGTATCAGAAAATCTTTAAAATGTTTATTAATTACATTTTCTTAATTATTAATTATTTTTTTTGCAGTAGTAATTCTTCAAATCAATCTATGTTACTGATTTCTTGCATTTACTCAAATCATAACTATCACTTATTGTGTTTCACTCCATTTAGAAACCTTTGAAATCATTTTCATTTCCGTTTGAAAAATACACCAACCTACAAATTCTATTTTTTTTGTTCTTAGTTCTAACTCATATACATATATAATATCGTAGTCATTCCAACAACCCATTCACAATTTTTATCTATTCTTCATTTGTCTCATAATTTTATTTTATTTTGCTCTGATGTAATCTTATTTACCTTATTTTGTTTTTAGTAATTTATTGATGTATTATATTTGCATGTTAAGAATTTGTTTAAATATTCTTTCTTGATAATTTCTATGTTTCAGATTTGGTGAACGTAATTTTATTTGGTAGATTATATTTCTTTTGGTAATTTTGTGTTGTTATGATGGATAAATATGTTTCTTTTTGTTCATTTTGATTCAGGACTCGGAAGTGAAATTTTTATTTTGTTCTTCAAAGAATATGAGTTTTTGATAGAGTAAGCCGACTTGTCAAGGTATTATAATTTTCGTTGTCTTTCACCATACTTTCTTATCGCAATATTTTTATTTTATTTCCTCCGCTCATTTTATATATGTGCTTCTCAATCTGTGTGTATGAGTATACATAAATAGATTAATTTTTCTTATTATTTATATGGTTAATCTTTTATTTCAAAAGTTATTTTCTTCATTTGATTTATCAAAACAATAAATTTACAATGTATTTGTAATATATTCCCTTTGTTGAAAGTTGTTGATCAATTTTCTCATGAAATAGTGTAAAACAGAACTATCACATCAAAAGACTGACTTGTGATTGAATGGATGAAATTATTGTTGCATAAGAAAAGAATGAGAAAGTCGTTAGGGGAGGAGGGCTTCTACGTTTTAAACTAAAATTATCGATCAAATATACAATTTAGATGCAAAATCAAATATAAACTTCGTTGTTATAAAAATTTTATTCTATATGAAGTGTTAGTTAAATTTAGGCATAGAAAAGGTTATATACTTTTTTTTCTTCCTTAAAAATATCTAAATATATTCCTGACTCATTATTTTGGACATTTTTTCTTCATTTTTTCTAAATTATTTATTATTCAATTGGATTTAAAAAGACCTCATACATTAAATATTCATTAAAAAAAATGATTTTTTACATTGATTCTGAGTAAGAATGTAATATGTAAAATTTTAATTTACTTTCTTATAATTCTCACTTTGTAGTGCATTAATTTTTGTAATGTATTGCTTCTTGCAAGAGTTAAGAGATATATCAAATAGTGTAAAAATGAGAAGAAGACTAGAAAATTATTATGGAGAGAGTTTCAGTATTATAATTACCGGCCACTTGACATGAATATCCTTTTTAATAATCTGTGTTTTTTTTAAGAAAATCATTGAAATAATTTAGTACTTTTAAAATTTGTTGTTTATGAATACTTAAATGAAACATTCTATTTCTTAAGTTTGCATTATCAGTTTTTACATTATCTTATTCTTTTTTCATTTCAGTTAATAGATGTTGATTTAAATAAATAGATTCATATTTAATCTTGATGTTCACACATATTTTATAAATTATATAAAGAATCACGAATCAAAAAAATAATAAAATAATGAAAAGATGTTTGATTAATATATATTATAAAGATTGTAATATTAATATTTGTTCATATTTTATATTTCATAAATTGATACTTCTTTATTTAGCTTGGAATGTTACTCACATATCCTTTGTCAAATTAAAGAACTTCATATATAAGATACTAAAAGAATTATAAGCAAGATGCAGTTATAAACAAATGTTTAATTGATCAAAAAAAATATTTTTCTTCAATAAAATATATGAAATTAATATTCAATTATATGTTGACTTTTTTTTAATAATCGTGCGAAGCGCGATCAAGTGCACTAGTTAAAGAATATACTCCAAAATAGTGGGGGATATTCAAAGCAAATTAAGAATTGACTAGAAATAGTATTATATAGAGCTGCCCCATTATGTCATTTTCATATTCCAATAAAGAAAATAATAATTCCAATATCATACAAAAAAAAACTTTAAAAAAAAAAGAAAAGAAAAAAGGAACACCCCTTCTTTTCTTTTTTATTTTCCATTTGGAATCAAATAAAAAGACTATATTGTGATTGCAACATCAACAATAACTATAATTCTACGAGTGAGATCTGAAAAACATAAAATGTATGTAGAAATTATTTTCGATTAACTCTCATAATCATATATCTCATTAAGATCAAGAGGTTATTTCCGATAAACTCTTAATTCAAATAGAGCATCTCAGATGCAGATTGAAAAATGGAATACCTATAAAAATGAAAGCAGTAATAACCTCAAAATAAATCACTACAAAAGTAGTATATAGCTTACGGATTATGAATATAACAACAATGAACTAGTGCGATAACTGAAACACACAAAACACAAATGGTAACAACAATCCACCAACAAAAAAAACCATGAACAGTCCTAATACTACTAGTATGCAATTTATTTACTTTATCATTACTTAATTATTTAATTTGCTTTAATTGAGAGAGGATATATCGAAAACAATTTTTTCTACTGCTTACACTGTTAAGCACCGCTTTCTCCCGACTTCACTGTGAAGTTACGCTGAATATGTTATATTGTTAATTGTAT
Organism: Solanum stenotomum; assembly: GCF_019186545.1. Taxonomy (NCBI): domain Eukaryota; kingdom Viridiplantae; phylum Streptophyta; class Magnoliopsida; order Solanales; family Solanaceae; genus Solanum; species Solanum stenotomum. The sequence goes on from NC_064292.1 coordinate 4,188,878, forward strand.
TTAATATTTTAGTTTAGCAAGTCATTTTCACATTCCAATATATCATAGGGAAAAAAACAAGAAACTCCAAATTCCCAACGTAGTTATATATATAAAAAAAAAAAAAGGAGCACATCTTCTTTTTTTTTCTTAAACTTTTTGGCCATTTGGAATAAAATACAGAGATTACAACCTGTAAAAGCACAATTATGAAGACTAATACAATACCTTAAAACTTAATTAATACTAATATATTAAGATTATTATTTTTACTTTTTTTTTTTGTTTGTAAATTTTGATTAAAATACATAATTACAAATATAGAAACATAATTAAAATTCTTTACAATACCATTTCAGTAATAGCACCAACTTCCACAAGCTTAGGAACAAGGCGACCACTAAGGTGAAGTGCCACGAGGCTCTCTAATCCACCGACACGTGTCCCTCCGATGTACATCGCCGGCATCTCACCGCCGTCCTCCGCGGCGTCTCCGGCGCCGGCGCCGTCAGGGAGGGCGGCGATCTCTTCTTCTTCCAATTGAATAACGGTTGGGTGAACGCTAACGGCGGATAATAACAGCCGTTTCATGACGTGGCACATGCAACAGCCGGATCGGGTGAAAATCACGACGGTATTCTCGGAGATCAGTCGCCGGATTCTCATCTCCGTCGATTCCGTCACGTCGATTGCTAGCGGCGAATTGGTGGTTGTGGTGAGTTCTAGCGTTACTCCGCCGCCGTCAGTTAACGGCGAGTAACGGCGGACGCCTTGCATGATGAACACACAGTTTATAAGACTCTGAACAAAGTGAGAGTATATATAGAGAATTTTATTTATTTATTTATATATTTTTTTTATGGAAAATGATTTTATATATAAATGAATTTTTAGTTATATACACTGAATCACTGATAATGTAAATTTCATTTCCTTGTAATTTAACCTATTAGAGTTAAGCATATGGCGAATCAAGGTTTTAAATTTATGAGTATTTGATTATAAATCACGAGTTTATCAAAAACGATCTTTCTATCTTTACTTGCCTTTTCTAGACTTTATTTTGCAAAATTATACTCGCTATGTTATTATTGATTTTAAAAATTATAATTATTTTTGTTCCTGAATTCTGAATGAATTATTTATGCATATATGAGATGAATTCTTTATAATAAATATATATATATATATATATATATATATATATATGATTTAAATTAAAATTACTAAAATTTATCTAATTTATAATTTTTTATCATGTCTTTATTGCTAAGTTGAAAGGGAAGCCTAGCTTACTTGCGAGTTCTCTACCATCGTATTTCCCTTTTTTCTCTTCTAATTTGATATGAAAAAATAAATTAAAATTTAACTTATACTTACGAATTATATAAAGATTTTTTACGCCATCCAATTATATTAAGTTATAATATATGATTTGTTTTATTTGTAATCAAGGTTAAAAAAAATTACTCATAAATAGCTTTTGAACGAAATATAATACCAATATGAATATTTTTTATATCGTTATTAATTAAATCCAACCTACTATGGCATATCGATTATAATTAATATTATAATTATATAACTTTATTATAATTATTTTATATGAGATGAATTCTTTTAATAAAAAAAATAAAAAAAATAAATAATATATATATATATATATATATATATATATATTTATGATTTAAATTAAAATTACTAAAATTTATCTAATTTATAATTTTTTATCATGTCTTTATTGCTAAGTTGAAAGGGAAGCCTAGCTTACTTGCGAGTTCTCTACCATCGTATTTCCCATTTTTCTCTTCTAATTTGATATGAAAAAATAAATTAGAATTTAACTTATACTTAAGAATTATATAAAGATTTTTTACTCCATCCAATTATATTAAGTTATAATATATGATTTTTTTATTTGTAATCAAGGTTAAAAAAAATTACTCATAAATAACTTTTGAACGAAATATAATACCAATATGAATATTCTTTATATCGTTATTAATTAAATCCAACCTACTATGGCATATCGATTTTAATTAATATTATAATTATATAACTTTATTATAATTATTTTATAAGCAATTTGAGTGTACAGATATTTTTACGCGATAAATTTTTATATAAATATAATTTTTTTTGATAAAAATCAAGGAAGGAGGCAATATGGTTACATCACAAAGAAACATATTACGTAAGTTACATTGTGTTTGGACACATACACCACTTGCCATCTTTTTTCTCAATAATTAATTATTTTAATATTTATATGTAAGAACTTGCTAGGAATATTTCCAAGTCAATTGGAACAGATGAGTGGACAATTAATTAGTTAACTATAATAATTTTTAAATGCTAATTAGGTGAGTTTTTCTAAGCAATGATGAATTGTGTCGTTACCTCTCTACCTCTGTAGCAGGGTAAGGTCTACGTACATTTTATTATTTTCGAATCACATTTAATACGTAGGACTAAATGGATATGTTGTTATTGTAATGAAATGTGTCGTTTATGAAAAATATTGAACTCCGTCTATAATTTATTCATGAGGAATCATAACTACTTAAATATTATTCACTTTTTTAGTTTACGAGATACAATTGAATTTTGAAAAGTCAAATCTTTTGATTTTGTTTGTGTATTTTGATATGAAATATTTGATTATTTTTTTGCGATAAATTTACATATCTAAAAATTAGTTAATACTTAGATATTTCATCTCAAATGGTAAACACCCTGTACCTTCACTAAAAATATGAATTCGAGTCATTAATGAAACAATAAAATGAGCTTTCTAAAAAAGATAAATAAAAAACTTAATTTTATTTTAAATGTTTTGAGTCTAAATTGAATGAAATGAAGTTCCGTTTAGTATTGGGAGCTAAAAGTAAATACACGATATGTATTTTACATATAGATACTTAACACATGTACTAATTAGCATGCATTCTCACCACATTAAATTACTTAATTATAGTAAATTTACGTGATTTGATGCCAACATTAGAAAGTATTTCCCTTAAAATTAATCAGTTTAGTAAGTTCCAAACTCCGATATAAATAAAAAAGTTGGAAAAGTATGTGTGCCACCTCAAGCTTATAGGGTAGGCCGGTAAAAATGAATGGGTTTTGGGGCTAATATTGACTTTTCAATATTTATTTAGTAGGGAAAATAGGAAAATCACGTGGAATTATATGGTGTAGAATTAAATAAATAATGACGTCATCTTGACTAATGACATGGAAAATATGAAGGTGGGCCCACATCCTCATTTTTTCTCTTAATTGACCGATGTAGATGCTGACGTCATCAATTGTCCTCTAGGCGTAGAGTAAGCTGACGTGTATTAATAATTATTTATGTGTCTCACACAACTGATACTTAATTGTTCGACTACATTTTTGTTCTTCGGGATGACTCAATTGGTTTGGAGGGTGATTATCTACACGGATGACCCAGGATTGACACTCCCTCAATGCCTTCTGAGTCGAGCCTATCGCATTGCCTAATGCGGTTTACATCCCCTATGTGGTTTGCATGCTATTACACAGTGGGGTGTTTACCTAGTGCGCACAAAGTGCTCACCCAAAGGGCAGAGGCTGTGACAGAGGTTGTAGCGGCTGTGGGTTATATCCTGGGATTCCAAAAAAAAAAAAACTACTTTCGCAAATTAAAGACACTCTTATAAGATAATTATTGAGGCAAAAGAAATTTTTTCGATAGTTAGTTTCTCGCCATCTTGATTAATGAAAAAAGTCTAAAGTTTCTTACTTGAATTATCAAGACTTAATTATTTTATTCGGAGTGCCTTCTAGTTCTAGAGTTATATTTAACATCCTTTAATGATTTTCTCTCTATCGACACTTTGGGTCATTAGCTGAGCTCTGAGTAGGCCCTTCTTACTTTATACATTATTTTATTGAGAAAATTATGCGAAATGAAAATATATAGAGTATATTATATAATATAGCCATAATTTTGATTATTTTTAATTTGTGACTACAGTTTTGTAAAATGTTGCTATTTGGTTTTCTAATTGTATAAATTCAGAATTTGTATGTACTTACCCTAGTTATTTGTATACGATTTATGAAAAATTCATAATAAATTACCATGCTTAATGTATATTGTCAAGCGAAATATACAAATGGAGTTCTGAAAAATTCCTAAATATATAAATACAAAAGTTATATATACTTATCCTTTATGTATATTCACAAGCGAAATATACAAGCGGACAATTGAAATATGCACACCGCAGCCTCCATTTGTATAAACTTACCATGTTTATATATTTACAAGCGAGATATACAAACTGTAGCCTCCTTACAAATAAAACTATAGCTATGAGACACAATTATCGAAATTATAGCTATAGAGTCTTATTATGTCTGTTATCTTTGCTATTTCTGAAATTTTCTCTTTTTATTTAATATGAATATAAAATAATTTTTTAAACACAAATACATAATTTTGATAAAGCTATTAAATTATATCGAATTCGTAGCTTTCTCTCTAACTTTATCCATTATGGTAAGATTTCCACTAAAGAAAATATAATATAAAGAAAGAGAAAGAAAAACTAAATTAAATAAATTTTAAGCAATATGAACTGAAATACATATACATCATTTAATATGTAATAACATTAAGAAATTATGCAAACATATTTCACTGCTCAAAATCTTCATGTTTCTTATACTTCTTATATTCAACGTAAAAAGAATGTCATTTTAACATCTTAGAAAAATACCACACCACATCAGCAAAATAAAAGAAAGATATTAATTGTTAATGTACACTTTGTTTGGATGGTTGTTACTTATTATTTCATAATGTATCGTATTTGTATTGTGTTGTATTGTAATGTTCTATATCGTTTAAATGAATAAAGTGTTTAGATAGATTGTATTTTTCTCCGTCGTTACATAATATCACACATCCATAATTTGAATGATAAACCTACAAGAAAAGTAGGGTACGGAGTAGAGCTCCTAAGAAATATTATGATAAAAGATGATATATGATTATTAAATAATAAATACAGAGAAAATGAGAAGAAAATATTAAGGTAACGATACTATCACACCAAATCGGTCATTACATAAAATGGGTCTTTACGTAGTTACCTAACGATGTATTTAAACGATATGATACAATAAAATTTATGTAACAATAAAAAAACATTGTAATTTACATAAAGTCACTACTAAAGTTGTTTCGTATTTTCATAAAGACACCTTAACTTTAGAAGTGTCCTATCACCCCACAGAACTTTTTAATATCTTTGTAAATGGGCCATTTTGACTCATTCCCTCGACTGGATTGTCGCACGTGATGCTCACTCTTTTCAACCCGTTCAGCCTGACCTGATTCTTTACTAAAGTAGAGAAGTCTTTTTTCCTTTGTTATTTCTCAGCTTTCCAAATTCTTCACATTTTCTTGTCTCTCTATCAAGATTCTTGGAGTAACAAGGAATTGAATTTGATATTTTTGATCAAAATTTAATCACAAGATTTATGAGGGTGTCCCACCCCATATGACAAGATTAAGAGGATGGTTATTCCTGATGCTCTAATGGTATTGAGGCTCCAAGCCGGACACATGTACTGTCTCTTGGGCAAGCTTTCATCAGAGGTTGGATAGAACCATTACGATACTATCAAGGAACTCAAGAACAAGAGGAAGAGGAAGGAGAGAGCTCGGGTAGCATACGAGAGGAGAAAGCAGTTGGCAAAACTTAGAGTTAAGGCTGAGAAAGCTGCTGAGGAGAAGCTTGAACCTCAACTCGCCATTATTGCTCCAATCAAGTATTGAATTGAGAGATAGTTATTTCGAAGTACAATTTTGTTGAAGATCGATAAATCATCTTAATCTTGACCTTTTTCTTAGTTACATTGTCCTCCTGAGTGGTGTATTTTTAGTTTCATTGTTTTTGGTAATGAAATCGAATATGATGCTTTTAGTGATACAAAAAAAAAATACCCTTTCTACTGGAAATGAAAAGAGAAAACGAATTCCTACCTTATTGCGTTTGAGGAAGATGATGAATTCGTCAAAGAGAGAGTACCAACGTTGATCTTGCTTTGAAAAAAAGAGATGAAATCATGAAGAGAGGGCGACCAATGACTCTTTTGAGTTTAAATTTGGGGAAGATGATGTAAATTAATTAAATAATTAATAATAAAGAAATAAAGTGACACGTGACACTTTTAAACTGGTTAAGGCATTGAAAACACTGCATCACGCGCCTCATGTGTGTGGTCACAACCCATGTGCGAGAATGGGTCAAAATGACCCATTTACAAAGATATTAAAAAGTTTTGTGGGATGATAGGACACTTCCAAAGTTAAGGTGTCTTTATGAAAATACGGGATAATTTCGATGGCGACTTTATGTCTTTTCTCTTTAAACTAACTATACAATACAATATAATGGGTAATAATACTAACCATCCAAACAAGGTGGTAGTATAAAGCAACTAGTCTTAGACCCTTGTACCACATTTTAAAGTCGTGTGCGGTTTAGAGTTCTATGTTGCCACATGAAGTTGTTCCTGTTGGGTATTTGCCCTCAGTTTCTTATCATGATTGAGTTTTTCTTTTAGAAAAAGGAAAATATGCAATCTTCATATTTGACTAGTCCTTATCTTGTATGAAAATGGTTTATGACTCCATAAATAGAGATTAATTCTTTCTAACATGGTAACATTCACAATGTAGTCTTAGGGACTCTAACTAGCTTACGAGATGAAGATTACCCAAGTCCATATAAGCAAACCAACAATTCATTTTCCACATCAATGTGATACTCTAATGCACTCTAATACCCCGTCACGCTCAGACCACTAGGAGTTCAAACGAGAATGAACATATAAGATACCATATAACATATAAGATATTAAGAATAACTTATGCTATTACTCAAAGAATACAATGATATAACTAGTGACCTATTGATAAATTTAACATGAGACATTGAAACATTATATATATAAATTTATACAAATTTTGTACCTTTTTGTAAGGAAAAAAACTCAAAATTTAAATTAAAAATAAAGAAAGAAAATATATTTACTTTTATCAAAAATATTTTAAAACTTTAAAATAAACAATTCAAATCTTCATATTAATAAATAAAATTTTTACAACTACATCAAATTAATATGTTACAAACAAATGACTAACATCGTATTAACTAGAATCAATTCAAACGTTTAAGAGAATGCTTGGAAAGTAGAAAAAAAATTAAAAACTAAAAGCACTTGCAATAAGCTATAACCAATAGTCTCTGTCTACATATTTAGTTAGCCCTTCCTAATAGATTAATTGTTGCTCATTTGACTGGACACTCTTAGCGAAAGAGAACGTTTCTAAGGATACTCAAAATCGTCTTTTAATGAAAGGTAAAAGAAATCTTATCAAATTGAATCTATTGTCGGATTTCGTTACCCGCCTTTGTATTAATGCAAAAAAAGCAACCTCATTTGATATGTCCAAAACAAGAAAATTATGTCCAAAACAAAAAAGTAGAGAATATACCTAACTATTTGTCCATTTTTCGTGGAATTAGACTAAGAGGGCTCTTTTTTGGTTCTGTCTCAACCAATGACACATTTTCTTCTGCCTCAATTAATATTTTGTGATTATTCTGCCTCAATTAATATTTTGTGATTATCCAAACATGGTCTCCCTAATATCAGAGTAATTATATTGTTGCCCACTGAGAGGGAAATTTCCTAGCGTTATACATGTCCAAAAAGAAGATATTGAACCAAGCCCTTTGGCTTTGATTTGGGAGATAACAAATTTATTTAGACAATTCATCCTAATTATATTGTTTAGCTTGAGTTTCTTAGCAAATGAGAGAGTGCAATTTTGTTTGATTAAACCCGAAAGAAATCTTATCAAAGTTGAGTCTTTTTAAGTAGTTTAATTCAAAGTGTTAAACTATTAAATATCTTCTGTTATCATTTTTAAATTTATCTTATCAATAATTTTATAAATTTAACAAGGGATTTTAACCCTTTTTAACGATAAATTAGATTAAGTTACATGCAAATTAAGGTAATACTTTATCAATAGTCATTGCTAGTGAAACACGTTTTCCATTTAAGAGAAATCGAAAATTAGGAGAGCTTATATAAATCCTACTAGTGTAGGAGTTGACTACTTAGATACACTCTAATTTGTAATACTACGTATCTTATCAGATTTTGGTGCCTCTAGATATGTCCATATACATGTATCTCGGATACATGAGTCAAAATTATGTATAATTTGTTCTAGATACATTATATCCAAATGAATTTGCATGTATCTGGAATACATATATAAAAAAAATATACAAATTAAATATTTTCAAGTTTAGTAGAACTTTAACTAGAAAAGTTTCCGATAGTTACCATCTTAATGATTTGATGTGATTTTGTCACCAACATGCCTTCGTCACATTTTTTTAACAAGAAAATCAAGTGTTAACTTATTTTTGATGACCTTGTACTGCCATAAGAGTTTTGTCGTCAGAGTTTCGTCATACATTTAGATAACAATTAATTAAACACCAAAACAAGTACCATAGAAATACATAATGTTTGCAAATTATGCCAGGTCTAAAGCTATATTTACTATGTCAAGCTTTGGGTATGGAGAAAATCCTGTTGGGAGCGCCATCCTCAAATGGACCCTGCAGAGTGCGATCTGAATTTAGTCGGAGCTCCAATGCGGGCTCCAAACACCTGGTGGGAGACAAAAAAAGTGTGTACAAGGAAAAAGTAAGGTAAAATAAATGGCTATCCGACATACTTTCTTGGATACTTTGAGCTTTTTTCCCTTTTTTTTGATAGATTTCTCTTTCTAAGCCTAGAGAAATTTTCAGTTAATGTACTATTTATCCAGAGTAAAAGGAACGTCATTGTACAAAGAAACAATCTTAGACTCAAGTGACACGTCTTGAAGTCATGCGAACATAGGACCTAAAGTCTCAACAATACAAGCTATTACATCCATAGTCCTGATGTTCAATCCAGCATAAGAATAAATACCACTAAAAGATTCAACAGTTTTCTTTTCTCGACCTGAGCAAAGGGACCTTACAAAAAAAATTGTTGAGCCTTGCTAATGTTTTAAAACTTTTCTTCTGTTAATAGGTACTCACTGGCATATTTCTTACCGCATTGCCACCGAAGCCCTTCTTGTTATCACACAGATATTATGCTCAGGAACACCAAGACAACAAGCAATCACACTATGCATATACTCAGGAAACTGATTTGAAGCGTAAACAACCATGGTCTTGTCCACATCCGGCGTTTGGGTACATTAGAGCTGGATGTCCCATTTGCAGCAAGTCATGCTTCATCTCAAGGAAGGTACAGTAGACAGTTGTACGACTTGGAAATCACAACCTCCTTACTAAAACCAATTAAAAAGAAGTTTTAGAACTATTGGCCAATCCACATATTGCAATTACAGACCAGCACACACGTCTCTATATATATAGTTGTACATGTATGATTCCTCTAGACAAGTAAGGAAATACTATCGTTTTATTTGACTAAGAAAGTGATTACTGCAAGTGAAGAAGTTTAAAATTCAATATATTATATATGGCTCACAAGCGATTTTTATATTTTACAAATTTGTACTGTCTGGAATATCAATTAAGAATACCTGCATCATTCAGCTTTGCTTGTAGATTGGCATTTTCCTCCTTCATTCTATTAAGCTCTTCACTGTCTTGGATGTCAAACTGGTCTTGCCGAGCCAGATTTCCATAAGCTTTAAATAATATCGTACAATTCTCACAAAGACTTAATCTCTGCAACTACATATCTGCATATCATGACGAGTAAAACATAACTTTTTATGCTTATCAAATTCCAGATGACAAGGTTAATAATCATCCCAAGCTTAGACTAAAGGAAAGACGGAAATGCAAAACAACAGAAGAAAATTAGCATCACATGACTGCTGAAAAGGGACTCAAGCTTTTGCTATCATTTTGGAAAAACCTACGCTTACATTTATAACAAAACGAGCAATGACAACAATTGGATGCTGTATTGTTTCAGAAATCCTGATAAGTGACTAGTCTTTTTGCACTTACACTCAGCGATAACAAAACAGCACTTACACTCAGCGATAAAAATGACTAGTCTTTATTCACTTATAGCAACTGAGCTAAGAGCTATCTTAGTACGAACACATTCATGTGCTGCTATATTTTTATGCTGAAGAAGCTAGAAGAACAAAGCAATGTGAATGACATCAATTCCCATTTAACAGTCTGTTCAGGGAGAACTACAAAGGCACAACAATAAGCAATGAGAAACCAACATTCATACTGATGTAACAGAATCCTGCAAGAGTTTACTTAACGCACAAGAATAAGCAATGAGAAACCAATCCAATACCTGCCATCCAAGAACATATTACGCACAACAATTAGCTGCAAGTCTATAAAACATCTAATTCTGGCAATGGAAGTTTACTTATTTCCTAATACTTCTGATCATTATCCGTGATTATCTTTTCTAAAATTTAGATTCTCTATGGAGCATAAAAATAAAGATACGTGTTTGATGATAAGCACGACATAATTTATATTCTCAAAAGAGTATTAAACGTCATTAATATCAAAGATATACATCATTCTAATGATCACATATATTTATGTATAAACAGTTCAAAGCATAAACTTAATGTTTACGGTCAGCGACAAAACTGCGAAACTATCTTTATTCACTTACACTTTGCTGTCAGACCACATTCTAGCAATAGTCTATTCAATAGAGAATTGCAGCAGAACTTTCCTGGTACAAACTGAGCTAGAGCGGTAATAGCTTACATATAATGTTACCAGAATCCTGACAAAGAAAAAAATTTGCTAAGTTGATATCCAATAATCATTAATAGAAACCTGAATAGTGCTGATGCTTTTAGGTATTAAATTTTCTGGGAGGCAAACTTTTATATATTTTTGATAGATAGGAAACAAACCTTGTGTATTGTACACCTTTGAATTCTATTAAAGCTTTGAATTCAATAGTGAACATGTGCATAACTCTAAACTCACTTAAAACGGAAAGTGCAAGATATTGGGGAGAAAATTATTTTAATTCCTATGTATACTTAGATTTCGTTTTACAGTGTTCCCACATGAATATAAAGATTTTATCACCTTTGTTTGTTTTGGTTATCTAAAATTAAATTTATCTCGAACTAAAGATGATTTTTCGGCTTCATAGTGGTAATAGACACTCCATACTGCTCAACAAGATCTTAAAAAAGGGAAAGCAAAGGGAAGTAAACAAAAATAGAAAGCCTTCGGAGGACAAAGAAAAACTTACATTTGTGAGAAATCATTCCCTTGCCAGCGAAAGCAAGGGGTTTGCCTTCTGGGTCGAGCTTGTCGCACCAGGCTTGCCTAGTGCGGGTTACCTCTCCTATGTGGTTTGCGAGCTATTGCATAGGAGCGGGGGTTTTACCCTGTGCGCACCCAAAGGGTAACGACTGTGAGTTTCCCTTGTCATAAAAAATAATAATTTCATTTTAATGTTCAAAAATAAAAAAATAAAAAAATAGTCAACTAAGATAACGAGTGAGATTTGTCTTGCTGTTAGTTGTAGAATAAAGTTGTTTACACCTGTAATGAATTGCTATAAAAATCTTGCTGACGTATATTAAACAACCAACAGCAGAGCAAATTATCTCAATTCCTACCTATACCATATTTCTTTTACAATGTCTCGATGCAAATATAAAGATTTCATCCCGATTTAAATATATTTCCTTGACTTCACAGAAGCAATAGATGCTACACACTGATAAAAAATATTTAACAAAGAAAAAGAATCAACCAAAAATCAAAAGATACTAAGGAAATAGAATAACTTACATTTATGGTGGAAATAAAAACAATTTTTTGTCAGTAGCCGTGGTTTGAGCAATAGACGTTCCACACTGCTCAACAAGATTTTAAAAAGGAAAAGAATTAACAAAAAGCAAAGGAAAGTAAACAAAAACAAAAAGCTTCTGAGGGAAAAGAATAACTTACATTTGTTAGAGCACCATTAGTTTTAAGTATTACAGGTGTTCCCAATCGATATTTATGAAGGGAATTTGAGCAATACTTGGCCAGTATTTCCCCTTGTCAAATTCTAGTAGTGGTTTGAGCAATGGGCAGTCGTTAATATATAGATTACAGAGGGAAGAGGGCATCCCTTTTACTGGAAGGGATTGGAGATTATGGCAATACTCGATGGTCAGCTGAGAGAGGGAGGAGGGCAGTGCTGATTCGGAGAGTGATTGGAGATTATAGCAATGGGCGATATCCAGGTGAGAGAGGGAGGAGGGCAGTGCTGATGCGGAAAGTGATTGGAGATTATTGCAATTGTAGATGGTCAGCTTAGAGAGGGAGGAGGGCAGTGTTGATTCGGAGAGTGATTGGAGATTATGGCAAAACCCGATGTCTAGACATTGAAGTGAAGTGAGGTGGCAAAGATGTAGTGAATGGAGCTCATCATGGTTCCGTAAGTGTAGCTGAGAAAGAGAGGAGGGAAGCCCACCTAGTTCCAGCAGTGACTGAATATAAAGTAAATTACCGTAAATATATAGATATTGAAGAGAGGTGAGGCTTTTGAGAACTTGGCTGCTTATTGTTTTCACATTCCATATTTCAAGTCTTTGAATAGAGGAAGGCAACTCCCAATGTTGGATCTCTTCATCACTGCCATCATGTGTGATAACTAACTCAGTGAGACAGGGGAGTCTCTGTAAACGCCACTCCTTTCTGCCGTTCACTAGTTTCTTGCAATCATAGATATGAAGGACTTGTAAATTGAAGAGCTCTATTTCTGGCAGACACTTCAGCTTCTCACAAGATGAAATATCCAAAGACGTTATCGCAGACTCATGGGTTCCAACTGCCACCGAAAGTTTTTCAAGATTCTCACTTCCCCGAATACGGAGTGTTTCAGTGGCAGTAGGAATCAAAAACCTAGTAAGGTTGTGGCAATTATATACAAACAAAGCGCGTGCTGTTGGGAGCAACTCAGGTGATATATCATCTATACAATCACATCCATCCAGTGTCAATACCTTGAGAAACATGTTACAATAACCAACTGGCTCCTCCAATTTCAATTTCTGACAACCAGCTATGGTTATTCTCTTCAAGGAACTGGGCAGTATGCTAAAAGGTAAGGAGGTAAGAGAGTTACAACGAAGAATAGATAATTTAACAATCTGCTTCATTCCCTCAAATTGGGATCTAAACAGTTGAGCTTCATCAAAAAGAGGTGTCTCTGAAATTCTCAATTCTGTCAGAGAACAAAGATTTTCAGGCAACTTCCCCATCAACTTCGGACAATTTTTAATTGAAAGGTACTCAAGTGTAAGGAACTCGCCACTTCCTAGTACGTGCCATTGCTTCCACTCCGGCATATCTTCAAATTCAAGCTTCTCAAGAGAGTTAAAAGGCCTTTTGGAGGATGAACTGCCATAGAAGTCTTGCGTCACCTCTGTTATTCGATGCATCTCACTAATGGAAAGGAATTTCAAACAAGGGAGTTGTCCTAGTGCTGGCAAGGAATCACAGTTCTTGCAGTTGCTAAGAGACAATTTAACCAGCTTAAGAAACAAAGGATCAGCTAGCCAATTTGAAAATTTTGTCCCTCTGTATCCGGTGATTTTGAGTTGTTTAATATTTGTGTGTGGGTGTAGCTCATCAAGTATCTCTCTTTCAGTTTGAGAATCGTCGGCAGTACTTTCTCTCCACTTCAATGATAACTTGTTAACATGATTCTTCTCCCTCATCTTTGCCTTCACAGCTTCCCTTCTATCAACCACATTTTGCAACTCTACAACTGATAGAGATCCGTACAAGTTATGTACTTCACCCAAATCTTCCATTCTCAAACCACCGCTACCACCTACAAGAAACTTGGCTCCCACTAGCATTTGGAGACTTTTCAACTTGGTCAGATGTAGCGGCATCTTCAAGCAAGTGTTGCTTATGTCAAAATGACGCAAGTTGATCAACTTCTCCATCTGCAGCGGTAGCTCCTCAAGAAATTGACAAGATGACAGGAGAAGTGTTTCCAAGTGATACAAGACACAAATGGAATCTGGTAACTTTTTAATATGTGTCTCAGAAAGGTCCAAAAATCTGAGGAGCTTTAATTTGATAAACAAGTCATTTGGCAACTCCACAATTTGGTAATGAGACAATGATAATGCCCTTAAGGATGTCAGTCTTGGCAGTATGTTATGCGACACCCTCTTGCTTAGCCTAAATGAGGAACTGATATTGCTTGGAATCAATGTCCTCAGTTGCTCTGATTTGGAGAGTCGTTTCAATTTCTCAAAGTCACCTTCTTCTCCCATAGAATAGGACATGTGCCGACTTTGTTCCAACATATCATCAGATCCTTCGTTCTCTTCCAACCTAATACAAAGTTTTGAAGATACAGTTTGGGCCAATTCATTGACAAGGTCATGCATTAAGAATTCCTCCGGTTTCCATTCAGACTCTGGGACCTTTTCGAACAGTGATCTTGATCTCAACTCGACAAAGTATTGGTTACCTGAATGAAACTGTTGTACCAGACCATTAGCAATCCACAAGTGAATAACTTGGTCTTTGCGGAATTGATAATCTTTGGGATATATTGCACAAAAAGCAAAACATTGCTTCAAATCTGGAGGAAGATCATTGTAGCTCAACATCAACGCTGGTAATATGCCCTTCAAACAACTTGGCTGCTCCCATATTTTACTCCTTAATATGTTTCTCCAATCCTCCACCTCTGATTTGCCACGTAAAGTACCAGCAAGTGCCTTTAGAGCTAAAGGCAACCCTTTGCACTTGTCTGCAATTTCTTTCCCAACCTCTTCAAGTTCTGGATGATCCCTATTTTCTAGTGAATGTCGTTTGAATAAAGCCCAAGAGTCTTCACTAGACAGAGTCCCTATGGTGATTGCACAACGATCAGCACACATCATCTGAGCAACACTCTCCTTACGTGTAGTTACAATGATCTTACTTCCCATATCTCCTTGTACAAAAACATTTCTCAGGTTATCCCACTCATTATAGTCATCATTCCACACATCATCAAGGACAACAAGAAACTTCTTTCCCTTCAGGCTTTCCTTCAATTTGACCTGTAGCTGATTCAGATTGCCATCATCCTTCGAGTCAAATGAGCCAAGTCCTTGAAGTAACCCTTTTGTTATTCTGAAAGCATCATATGCCTCTGAAACACAACACCAAGCTTTCAAACCAAAATGGTTCTTCACCTTCTCATCATTGTAAACCACTTTAGCAAGTGTTGTCTTACCCGCGCCGCCCATTCCAACAATAGGAACTACAGTCAGGTTTCCTCCACTAGCATCTTCAGACAATAAACGGTCAATCAAATCCTTTATTTCCTTATGCCTACCAAAGATATCACATTCATCAACCAAAGAAGTTGAAGGTGTTCTAGTTACTTGTTTAGTCGAAACAAAATGCTCCTTTAAGCCAAGGCGACTGATTTGGTTTTCCAACACCTCCAATTTTTTAATAGTGTCTTCCAACTTAAGAAAGAAATCATCACTCAAGCAAAGGTTGAGGTCACTTACTTGCTGGTTGCTTGTTTCTGCAAGATTTTGATGCTGACCTTCCACCTTAAGCCTCAAAACTTCATAATTGGCTTGTTCTATCAAGTTTTCAGCAGAGTCCACAGCACTCTGAAGCTTATTTAACCACTTGCTCACGAGTCGATTTGATGCTTGCTTATTCTCTGCATCACTTAGCACAAGTTGAAGACCACTCAAATTCTCCTCCAGCTTCTCTAAGAGCTGAACACCATCCGTATGCTTCTGAAACACCTTGAGCAGATCACCATTAGGAGCAAGCCTATCAAAGAGAACATTCAAAGCTGAAGAGAGAAATGGACCAGCAACTGCTAAGCCAATCTCCATTTCTGAAATCTGAAAAGCAAAACAAGGAAACAGAAAATGATTTAGAGAAGATAAATGTGTTTATGTTCAATTACTAAAGGAACTTTACTTCACCTGTTGAATGCTAAAGAGTAATTTGCAAACAAGAATGATCACTGATTTCTCTCTCTTTTGCTAATGGTCTTACTTGTAATTCACTTTTCACCCACCAACAAGAGTCAGTAATTGAGGCTATTTTTTATTTTGGTTGGGGTTGGAGGTGGAGGCAAAAAAGAATCAAAACTCCTTTTATCTCCTTTTCACCTAACAAGAATTGATGGGTTAGATTGTTTTTGGGGATTAAAAATTCATGTGGATCAATAAATTAATGCCAATTGTTTAATTATCTGACCACTAATGTCATGTCATAATTCTGTTAAAAGAAGGCAAATTTAAAACTTACAAAAAATAAAGTTTAAGGACAATTTTGATTCAATAGGTGGAAAGATACTTTTTTAAACCATTCATTTTCCCCCAAAATAAAAGAAGTAATATATTTATTTTAAAAAGGACAAACCCATTAAGTAATATTAGGGGTATTTTTTAGACTAAATTATTAATTAATGAAATTCTTTGTTCAATTTCACATACTTAAAGGGTATTTTTTAATTTTTTTTCCGTTCCTATTTTAAAAAGGGAACAAAAAGATTAAGAACCTATAGTTTGGCTGGGACCACATACCACCAAATTCACATATATTTCTATTGGAAATGAAACTTTCACCAACTGTCCTAAAAATCTATCGTTGCCGAATTCAATTAAGAATTTTTTAAAATTAAAACTCGCTAATAGTTGGGACCAGGTAAGTCATTGTTCGAATGCTTTTAGGTAGATGTGTCAAATGGGCTGTTAAATTGAATAAGAGCAAGTAAAATTGGAATGAGTTAATAAACATATACAATCATCCGAATTCACAAACCCAATTCAACTCAGTTTAAACAACTAAAGTTCTTCATGAATAGATTATAAGAGTTCAATATTGTTAATAGACAACACAATTTACTATAATAAATATTATTCTATTTTTCAATTTACGTGACACAATTGATTTTTGAAAAGTCAAACCTTTTGCTTTTGATTTTGATTGTATATTCGGTCATGAAATATTTATTTTTTGAGCTTATTTATTTTAAAAAATTAGTTAAAAGTACTTCTTTTCTACGGTAAGCACCTTGTAGTTTCAATTCTAAGACTATGGATTCGAGTAATTAGTGAAGTGAAAAAGTGAGAGCTCCCATAAAACGGTTAAAAAAATTTAATCTTTTAAAAGATATTTCAAGTTTAAATCGTTGAAACAAAGTTTAGTAAATTATATACCAAGCACATTCAAATTAGATAAAAAATTATTCCTATATGATATTTAAATTACGTCAATAAATGCATGACATATATTTACGTATAGATTTTTAACACTTGGTTGAAATTAATAAACATGCATTCTCATATCATTAAATTACTCAACCAAAGTAAATTTACCTGATTTGATGCAAATATTCCATACAAGTAAGTGTGGTGTAGAGTTAAATAATTAATGATGCCATCTTGACTATTGACGTGGAAAATATGAGGGTGGGGCCACATCAATTGTCCTATAGGCTTAGAGTAAACTGACGTGTACCAGACTTTATTTAATCTGGTATTTTCTCACGAAAAAAACTACTTTTGCATCGACACTCTTGTTAGATAATTATCGAGGCAAAAACACTTATTTGTGTATATATCAGTTCATCATCTATATTAAATAAAGTATCTTTTGCTTCATCTTGCTTAATTACTTGTATTGTTTCAAAGCTCACATCAATTATTTACGAGTACGCTATCTAGAAGACAATGTTTAATAAGTTGAAGAGTGAGTTAGGAGTGTGACATGATAAATTTACAAAAGGAAGTCGAATAAAAGTTCTCTAGAAGTTGAAATAAGATTATCATGTCAACCTCTCAGACCTTTTATTAAAAAAGACTTGCTAGATTAGACCTGCACGTTCGTAGAAAATAATACATCTAATATCTTCTTTTTATCAGACGGATATTATGCTCGGGAACACCAAGACAACATCAATCACACTATGCATATACTCGGGAAACTAAGTTGAAGCGTAAATAAACATGGTCTTGTCCTCATCCGACCTTTGGATACATTAGAGCTGGGTGTCCCATTTGCAGCAAGTCATGCTTCATCTCAAGGAAGGCACGGTAGACAGCTGTACGACTTGGAAATCACAACCTCCTTACTAATAGCAATTAAAAAGAAATTTTAGAATTCTTGGCCAATCCACGTATTGCAATTACAAACCAGCGCACACATGTCTTGATATATATAGTTGTACATGCATGATTCCTCTAGACAAGTAATGAAATACTATGGTTTTATTTGACTAAGAAAGTAATTACTGCAAGTGAAGAAGTTTAAAATTCAATATATCATATATGGCTCACACGAGATTTTTTATATTTTACAAATTTGTAGTGTCTGGAATATCAATTAAGAATGCATGCATACCTGCATCGTTCAGCTTTTCTTGTAGATTGACATTTTCTTCCTTCATTCTATTAAGCTCTTCACTGTCTGGGATGCCAAACTGATCTTGCCGAGCCAGATTGCCATACGCTTTAAATGATATCTTATCACTTGTTGCTTCCAATTGCACACGCAAGTATACGTGGTCGTGCAAGTAATATAATGGCTCTAAAAGAGTCGGATTATTGAACCTAAAGGACTTGTCGATTAACTATTTACTAAATTATACTAATTCTAATTATTTATTTAAGGAGGAGGATTTCAAAGATGAATATATATTAGCTAAACTAAAAATAAAGATAAAATGACTAAAAATCAATTAACTAAGAAAATATAGATGTTTACACAATTAATGAATGAATCAATCTAGAATTATGATTTAACTAACAATCATGTGGAAAGAAACTAAAGGAAAGTGTTTAGAGGGAGGGATTTACGGACTTTGTCCGAAGTGGACCAAATTTAAGTCTTTCATTTGATATTGCTTTGGGCACTAGGCGCAACA
Source organism: Solanum stenotomum (assembly GCF_019186545.1). Classification (NCBI taxonomy): domain Eukaryota; kingdom Viridiplantae; phylum Streptophyta; class Magnoliopsida; order Solanales; family Solanaceae; genus Solanum; species Solanum stenotomum. Next base: position 4,207,868 of record NC_064292.1, read on the forward strand.
GAGTGATGTAATTGTTTTTTCATTTATATCTTATATCAATAAAGCTGGAAATTTGCCTTAACAAAAAAAAAAAAAAAAAAAAAAAAAACTAACAATCATGTTTAGCATCAATTTCATCAACTTATTTGATTATCTAGTTATTGATTCACGGGGTTGATAATATAGTCATGATCTCCCGATCTCTAACCATCTACCACAATTGACAGCCTAACTACATCGTTGAGCGGGGATAGACTGGATCAACTATGGAGCATTACGTTGTCTTCCCATATTTGAGCCAAGCAAGGTACCTAGGTATATCCCTATCCTAAACACAAATCAATTCAAGTGATATGCAAGAAAAGATCATGCTCCTTATATTCCACGTTCTATCCCTTTATTCCTCTCCCGAGTTCAAGAGTAGACAATATATTTATCTCTATGGTGATCAAGCATGGAAATAGTAATCACAAGAATATAAGAACAACCAATATGATAAACAATTATGCAAAATCAAAATTACTAAACAATCATTTTGTAAGATAATATAATCCAAGAACAAAAAGTTTAACTTCACATAGACATAGAGCAATTACAACAAATCATTCAAATAAAAATAAATAAAAGAGAAAGAAGAGATAAAACCCTAAACCAAAAGTTAATTTCTACATTGTATTCTCCTTTTCTAATAATTATCGCAAACTCTGAATAAAATAATTGAGTTCAAAGCAGATTAGGAACCAAAACCTAAAGGAATTGGACTTGTTGTACGCGTGAAACTTCGCTCGGCCGCCCACAAAACTGGAGTTCTTGAGATGATGCCACGTGGCACAACTTTAATGTGCACTTTCTTTTATTTTTTGCCAACTTCTGCATATATATAAATATTAATATAATATTCTATTTAATTCATTAAGTTGTCTGGTTGATTTTTTTCTTCAATCTTCCATCTTTAATTTGTTTTAGCTCCAAACATTCTCATTTTTCCATCAATTTAATCCTACAAATAAAATATACTATAGCACATTCCATAAAATTCATGCTAAAAAAGAACAAATATAAATAATAAATGTGAGACAAATAATGATTAAAAATATGTATTTTGGCCTCACATCACCACTCTCATAGAGACTTCATCTCTGCAACTACATATCTGCATATCATGAGGAGTAAAACATATCTTTTTATGCTTATCAAATTCTAGATGGCAAGGTTAATAATCAAACATATCTGCATATTATTAGGCTAAAAGCAAAGATGGAAATGCAAAACAACAGAAGAAGTTAGCATCGCATGACTGCTGAAAAGGGACTCAAGTTTTTGCCATCATTTTGGAAAAACCTACGCTTACATTTGTAAATAAACGAGCAATCTAACTGAAACAACAATTGGATGTTGTATTTGTTAGCAATCTGTGTTTAAAACAGTAGTACTGATTACAACAAACTTTGCATAAATACGAAGTTACCAAAGTTTAATTAATCAATGAATAACAGAAGAACATAATTTAATTCACAAAATTAAAATCTGTAAAAAACATACCAGAATCTGGAAAAACAAAATAGGAAGAAGATTAAGCCCACTGAATGCACAGTGTCCCCTTAAGGAAATTATTCCCCTCAAATATCCGAGGTTTGATTTGGAATATGTCCTCCCAAGATAGAATGATCTCAATCACCAGTGTATTGATACCCAAAACTCTGGTGTTAGCGAGCCACTCAACGACAGTAAAGTACACGAAAATAATTTGTGCAGGAAAGTAGAAGAAACAGAAATTTTCGTAAGTAAAGAGTCTGAAGAATAACTAGTATTTATAGCCAAGAAGAAGTGGTTTCGAAAGGTTGCAACCTTTCAGAAACCACACGACCATTTCAGAAAGTTTGCGACCTTTCAAACGGTCATGACTGTTCCTGAAAGTTGCAACCTTTTAGAACAGTCATCTCTAACGGCGGGAAATTCAAATAAAACTGGAAAGTAATTTAAATAAAACGGGTCATGCGGATCCGAGTCGGGTCGGAATGTTTCGGTTAATTAACTAATTAATTGAAACATTTTGGCCATTTAATTTTATTTAATTAATTAAATAAATAATTAAAACAAAACTTTTTCCAAAAATAATCTCTTGATCGATCATTTTCCAAAGCCGAAGCCGAGCGAACGATGACGACGAAGGCGCGAGGAGGGTCCCTCTTTCCAACCCTTTTACAATTAATAGAAATGTTTCTCTATTTAAACTTTTCTATTTTTCTTTCCACCACCGATGAGGGAGAAATGCCTTTTTACTAAAGCATAAGAGGACTTTTCAAGTTCCTCTCTTTTCATCTTCCCTCCATTTTCCATTAACTCTTGCTATATACCCAACAATCCCCCACATGAATGGGGAATGGTTACAACACAAGGAATGCATGGGCGAGTGTGTACTTTACAAGTAAGGATCAATTGCATCTGGATAAGTAGGTTTCCCTTTGGACTTTTCGTAGTGAACATATGTCGGATATACTCAATCAATCGGTAGATGCGATATCTTTGAACCGTCGAGCCTTGGTGTATACCTAGACAATCATATATCACACAATTAACCCTTTACTGTTTATGGTTCTTATGGTTGTGTTCGTTTTAGCCATGAACACCTCCTGGTTTCATGAGTGTATAGAGAATAGGCTTTTGACAAAAAATTCTCTTTGAAGCGGCTTACACTTCACACTCACAAATGTGATTTCTAACCGTGTCATCTCGTAGATACACTATTTGGTCAAATCTGCCAAACTTAGCAAATCATTAAAAACTTTAAGCTTTATTAACTCATTAACAAGCCTTAAAGTTTTAACCTTGTTCCTGAACATTGTCTTCATCATGAGAATGGATTGAGTTGATTGACAATGTCGAACCGTCAGTCACAACTTTGTTTTTCTTCTTGAATCTAGCTCTTGGGATCTCTAGTTTACTAGATAGAGTTACCGTCATGCTGACTTGTCCTAAGCTGTAAACTCATTCCCTTAGATGATCTTTCAACTGCCTCTCTCACTAGGCCTTTTGTTAGTGGATCTGACACATTATCGCTTGACTTCACATAGTCAATTGTGATAATTCCACTATAGAGCAGTTGTCTTACGGTGTTATGTCTCCATCGCATATGACGAGACTTTTCGTTGTACATGATGCTCCCTGCCCTACCTATTGCAGCTTGACTATGCAAATAGGTCCCATAGGTTTGGGCCATAATGAAATATCCTCTAGGAAATTCCGGAGCCATTTAACTTATTCATCAGCTTTATCTAAAGCAATAAATTCAGATTCCATTGTGGAGCGAGCGATACATGTCTGTTTGGATGATTTCCAAGAGACTGCTCCTCCACCAAGTGTAAACACATAGCCACTTGTGGATTTTACTTCATTTGACCCGGTGATCCAATTTACATCACTATATCCTTCAATCACGACAAGATATTTATTATAATGCAAAGCATAGTGTTGTGCAAGTTTCAGATACCCCAACACACGTTTCATTGCCATCTCGTGAGTTTGATTCGAATTACTAGTGAACCGACTCAGTTTGCTATAGCACATGATATATTTGGTCGCGTACAATTCATAATATACATCAAACTTTCCAACACTCTGGCATATTCCAATTGAGAGTCACTTTCACCTACATTCTTTTGAAATGTAAAGCTTAAATCAGTTGGAGTTTTGACAACATTGAAATTCAAGTACTTGAACTTATCCAATACTCTTTCAATATAATGAGATTGAGATAATGCTAGTCCTTGAGGAGTTTTGAGAATCCTGACCCCTAAGATCAAATCAACAACTCCTAAGTCCTTCATATCGAACTTGCTGGACAACATGCGTTTAGTAGCATTTATATCGTCAATATCTTTACTCATTATTAACATGTCATCAACATACAAACAAATAATGACTTCATGATTCGGAACGTTTTTAATGTAAACACACTTATCACATTCGTTAATCTTGAATCCATTTGCCAACATTGTTTGGTCAAATTTAGCATGCCATTGTTTGGGTGCTTGCTTGAGCCCATAAGGCGACTTAACAAGTCTGCACACTTTCTCTTCTTTACTAGGAACTACAAACCCTTCATGTTGTTCCATGTAAATTTCTTCCTTCAACTCTCCATTTAAGAAGGTTGTCTTTACATCCATTTGGTGGATTTTAAGATCATGCTCTGCCGCTAGTGCTATTAACATCCTAATTGATGTTATCCTTGTTACTGGAGAGTATGTGTCAAAGTAGTCCAGACCTTTCTTTTGTCTGTATCCTTTGACTACAAGTCTAGCCTTATATTTGTCAATAGTCCTATCAACTTTCATTTTCTTTTTAAAGATCCACTTTGATCCTAAAGGTTTATTTCATGGAGGAAGATCAGTCAATTCCCAAGGATGATTACTTAAAATTGATTCAATCTCACTATTGACTGCTTCTTTTCAATAAGTTGACTTAGACAAAGACATAGCTGCTTTAAATGTTTGAGGCTCATTTTCAAGCAATAGTGCCACAAAATCTGGTCCGAAAGAAGTGGGTTTCCGTTGGTGAGTACTACTCCTAGGATCCTCACTAGGTAGTGTATTTTCCGTTGATTCTTCCCGTGGTCGTTTAGGCTTTTTACTTGTCGACTCACATTCAGTTTTATACGGATAAATGTGTTCAAAGAACTCTGCGTTATCTGACTCAATTATCGTATTAACATGAATCTCAGGATTATCAGATTTGTGAACCAAAAATTGGCAGGCCTTACTGTTCACAACATATCCAATAAATACACAATCCACTATTTTGGGTTCAATTTTCACCCTCTTGGGTAAATAAACCTCTACCTTGGCTAGACACCCCCATACTTTGAAATATTTGAAGTTGGGTTTCCTTCATTTCCACAACTCATATGGAATTGATTGCATTTTGTTACGGGGTACCCTATTGAGTATCTTATTAGCCGTAAGGATGGGTTCCCTTCAAAGGTTTCGTGGTGAACCAAATTGATTATCAAGACATTCATCATTTTCTTTAATGTTTTGTTCTTCTGTTCCGCCAAACCATTTAACTGTGGTGTATAAGGTGCAGTAGTTTGATGAACAATAACATATTACAAACATATCTCAGCAAAAGGAGATTCATATTCTCCACCCCTATCACTCCGAATCATTTTTATCTTTAGATTCAATTGATTCTCCACTTCATTTTGTATAGCTTAAATGCATCAATTGCTTCATCCTTACTATTAAGCAAATATACATAACAAAATCGAGTGCAATCGTCAATAAAAGTTATAAAATACTTTTTTCCACCACGAGATGGTGTCGACTTCATATCGCATATATATATCTGTGTGAATTAGGTCTAAATGTTTTGTTTCTTTCAATAGACTTATAAGGATGTTTAACAAACTTACTTTCTACACAAATTTTGCATTTCGATTTATCGCATTTGAAATCAGGCAATACTTCTAAAGTAACCAATTTTGGCAAGGCTTTGTAATTTACATATCCCAAACGGGCATGCCATAAATCATTTGACTCCAATAAGTAAACATAAGCAAGATTCGTATTAATACTGTCAACAACCAATACATTCAGTTTAAAGAGGCCCTCATTGAGGTAGCCCTTTCCTAAGAACATCTCATTCTTACTTATTACAGCTTTGTCACTAACTAGGACACACTTAAACCCGTTCTTAACGAGCAGTGTAGCAGAAACTAAATTATTCCTAATAGTAGGAACATGCAGAACGTTGTTCAAAGTCAACACCTTGTCGGATGTCATTTTCAACATTACTTTCCTAGTTCCTGCAATTCTTGTTGTTGATGTGTTTCCCATGAACAGATCTTCATCGAACTCAGCAGGAGTGTACGTTGCAAAGGCTTCTTTCGCAGAGCAAATGTGTCGAGTGGCACCTGAGTCGAGAAACCACTCATTGGGATTTCCAACTAAGTTGCACTTCGAGATCATTGCACAGAGGTCATCTGCATCTTCCATCTCTTCCATGTTGTTTGCTTGACTTTTGCCTTTGTCTTTGTCCTTTCTTGGAGCATGACAGTCAGAAGACTTATGACCAGCCTTACCATAATTGTAACAATTGTTCTTGAATTTCTTCTTGGCCTGTTCTGACTTCTGTCCGTTGGACTTCTTTTTCTTCTTGCCTTTGGTAGGAGATTCTTCAACAATATTAACTCCAATTATTGTCGAACTCTTACGAGACTTCTTTTCGGCGGTTTTGTTATCTTCCTCATTTTTGAGCCGAATCACAAGATCTTCAAGCTTTATTTCCTTATGTTTGTGCTTTAGATAATTCTTGAAGTCGTTCCACGAAGGAGATCACTTCTCGATCATTGCAGCCACTTGAAAAGCTTCATTTACTACCATATCCTCAGCAATCAGATCATGGAAAATAAGTTGAAGTTCCTGCACTTGTGATCCAACAGTTTTACTATCTGACATTTTATAGTCTAAAAACTTTGCGACCACAAACTTTTTCAAGCATGCATTTTCTATCTTATATTTCTTCTCAAGTGCATCCTACAATTCTTTCGAAGTTGTCATTGTACTATAGACATTATATAAGTCATCCTCTAAAGCACTCATAATGTAGCCCTTACATAGGAAGTCTGCCTGTTTCCATGCTTCAACAATCATGAATTTTTCTCTGTCTGGCATTTCAGCAGTAGGCACTGGAGTTTCTTCATTGGTAAATTTCTGCAGACCAAGAGTGGTAAGCCAGAAAAATATCCATTGCTGTCATCCTTTGAAATTTGCACTAGAGAATTTTCTCGGTTTCTCTGCTGGTGGTACAACAGTTCGGGTTGGTGCAGCAACAACTACTGTAACATTGTTGTTTGCCATAATTGATAAACAAAAATCGATACAGACTTTGTAAGCAATAACTTAAATTACAAATTTAATAGGAGTATAAAACCACAAAGGTTTTTGTCTCTACCAGAAACACATATTAAAAATAAATAAAATAATTTCCTTTAAGATTGTTAGCAATCTGTGTTTAAAACAGTAGTACTGATTACAACAAACTTAGCAGAAACACGAAGTTACCAAAGTTTAATTAACCAGTGAATAACAGAAGAATATAATTTAATTCACAAAACTAAAATCTGTAAAGACATACCAGAATCTGGAAAAATAGAATAGGCAGAAGATCAAGCCCACTGAATGCACAGTGTCCCCTTAAGAAAATTATTCCCCTCTAGTATTCGGGGTTTGATTTGGAATATGTCCTCCCAGGTTAGAATGATCTCAATCACCAGTGTACTGATACCCAAAAATCTGGTGTCAGCAAGCCACTCAACGACAGTAAAGTACATGAAAATTATTTGTGCAGGAAAGAAGAAGAAATCAGAAATTTTCGTAAGTAAAAAGTCTGAAGAATAACTGGTATTTATAGCCAAGAGGAACTGGTTCCGAAAGGTTGCAACCTTTCAGTTTCCACACAACCATTTCAGAAAGTTTGCAACCTTTCAAATGGTCATGACTATTCCTGAAAGTTGCAACCTTTCAGAACAGTCATCTCTAACAGCGGGAAATTTAAATAAAACGGGAAAGTAATTTAAATAAAATGGGTCACGCAGATCCAAGTCGGTTCGGAACATTTCAGTTAATTAACTAATTAATTGAAACGTTTTGGCCATTTTATTTAATTAATTGGAAATTCAAATAAAACGGGAAAGTAATTTAAATAAAACGGGCACGCGGATCCGAGTCAGGTCGGAACATTTCGGTTAATTAACTAATTAATTGAAACGTTTTGGCCATTTTATTTTATTTAATTAGTTAAATAAATAATTAAAACAAAACTTTGTCCAAAAATAATCTCTCGATCGATCATTTTCCAAAGCCGAAGCCGAGCGAGCGAGCGACGAAGGCGCGAGGGGGGTCCCTCTTTCCAACCCTTTTAACAATTAATAGAAGTGTTTCTCTATTTAAACTCTTCTATTTTTCTTTCCACCAACGATGAGGGAGAAATGCCTTTTTACTAAAGCACAAGAGGACTTTTTAAGTTCCCAACTTTTCAAGTTCTTCTCTTTTCATCTTCCCTCCATTTTCCACTAACTCTTGCTATATACCCAACAGTATTGCTCCAAAAATCCTGATGATGGAAGTTTACTTATTGCCAAAAATCAAGGAAGGAGGCAATATGGTTACATCACAAAGAAACATATTACATAAGTTACATTGTGTTTGGACACATATACCACTTGCCATCTTTTTTCTCAATATTTAATTATTTTAGTATTTATATGTAAGAACTTGCTAGGAATATTTCCAAGTCAATTGGAACAGATGAGTGGACAATTAATTATAATTTTTAAATGCTAATTAGGTGAGTTTTTCTAAGCAATGATGAATTGTGTCGTTACCTCTCTACCTCTGTAGCAGGGTAAGGTCTACGTACATTTTATTATTTTCGAATCACATTTAATACGTAGGACTAAATGGATATGTTGTTATTGTAATGAAATGTGTCGTTTATGAAAAATATTGAACTCCGTCTATAATTTATTCATGAGGAATCATAACTACTTAAATATTATTCACTTTTTTAGTTTACGAGATACAATTGAATTTTGAAAAGTCAAATCTTTTGATTTTGTTTGTGTATTTTGATATGAAATATTTGATTATTTTTTTGCGATAAATTTACATATCTAAAAATTAGTTAATACTTAGATATTTCATCTCAAATGGTAAACACCCTGTACCTTCACTAAAAATATGAATTCGAGTCATTAATGAAACAATAAAATGAGCTTTCTAAAAAAGATAAATAAAAAACTTAATTTTATTTTAAATGTTTTGAGTCTAAATTGAATGAAATGAAGTTCCGTTTAGTATTGGGAGCTAAAAGTAAATACACGATATGTATTTTACATATAGATACTTAACACATGTACTAATTAGCATGCATTCTCACCACATTAAATTACTTAATTATAGTAAATTTACGTGATTTGATGCCAACATTAGAAAGTATTTCCCTTAAAATTAATCAGTTTAGTAAGTTCCAAACTCCGATATAAATAAAAAAGTTGGAAAAAGTGTGTGTGCCACCTCAAGCTTATAGGGTAGGCCGGTAAAAATGAATGGGTTTTGGGGCTAATATTGACTTTTCAATATTTATTTAGTAGGGAAAATAGGAAAATCACGTGGAATTATATGGTGTAGAATTAAATAAATAATGACGTCATCTTGACTAATGACACGGAAAATATGAAGGTGGGCCCACATCCTCATTTTTTCTCTTAATTGACCGATGTAGATGCTGACGTCATCAATTGTCCTCTAGGCGTAGAGTTAGCTGACGTGTATTAATAATTATTTATGTGTCTCACACAACTGATACTTAATTGTTCGACTACATTTTTGTTCTTCGGGATGACTCAATTGGTTTGGAGGGTGATTATCTACACGGATGACCCAGGATTGACACTCCCTCAATGCCTTCTGAGTCGAGCCTATCGCATTGCCTAATGCGGTTTACATCCCCTATGTGGTTTGCATGCTATTACACAGTGGGGTGTTTACCTAGTGCGCACAAAGTGCTCACCCAAAGGGCAGAGGCTGTGACAGAGGTTGTAGCGGCTGTGGGTTATATCCTGGGATTCCAAAAAAAAAAAAACTACTTTCGCAAATTAAAGACACTCTTATAAGATAATTATTGAGGCAAAAGAAATTTTTTCGATAGTTAGTTTCTCGCCATCTTGATTAATGAAAAAAGTCTAAAGTTTCTTACTTGAATTATCAAGACTTAATTATTTTATTCGGAGTGCCTTCTAGTTCTAGAGTTATATTTAACATCCTTTAATGATTTTCTCTCTATCGACACTTTGGGTCATTAGCTGAGCTCTGAGTAGGCCCTTCTTACTTTATACATTATTTTATTGAGAAAATTATGCGAAATGAAAATATATAGAGTATATTATATAATATAGCCATAATTTTGATTATTTTTAATTTGTGACTACAGTTTTGTAAAATGTTGCTATTTGGTTTTCTAATTGTATAAATTCAGAATTTGTATGTACTTACCCTAGTTATTTGTATACGATTTATGAAAAATTCATAATAAATTACCATGCTTAATGTATATTGTCAAGCGAAATATACAAATGGAGTTCTGAAAAATTCCTAAATATATAAATACAAAAGTTATATATACTTATCCTTTATGTATATTCACAAGCGAAATATACAAGCGGACAATTGAAATATGCACACCGCAGCCTCCATTTGTATAAACTTACCATGTTTATATATTTACAAGCGAGATATACAAACTGTAGCCTCCTTACAAATAAAACTATAGCTATGAGACACAATTATCGAAATTATAGCTATAGAGTCTTATTATGTCTGTTATCTTTGCTATTTCTGAAATTTTCTCTTTTTATTTAATATGAATATAAAATAATTTTTTAAACACAAATACATAATTTTGATAAAGCTATTAAATTATATCGAATTCGTAGCTTTCTCTCTAACTTTATCCATTATGGTAAGATTTCCACTAAAGAAAATATAATATAAAGAAAGAGAAAGAAAAACTAAATTAAATAAATTTTAAGCAATATGAACTGAAATACATATACATCATTTAATATGTAATAACATTAAGAAATTATGCAAACATATTTCACTGCTCAAAATCTTCATGTTTCTTATACTTCTTATATTCAACGTAAAAAGAATGTCATTTTAACATCTTAGAAAAATACCACACCACATCAGCAAAATAAAAGAAAGATATTAATTGTTAATGTACACTTTGTTTGGATGGTTGTTACGTATTATTTCATAATGTATCGTATTTGTATTGTGTTGTATTGTAATGTTCTATATTGTTTAAATGAATAAAGTGTTTAGATAGATTGTATTTTTCTCCGTCGTTACATAATATCACACATCCATAATTTGAATGATAAACCTACAAGAAAAGTAGGGTACGGAGTAGAGCTCCTAAGAAATATTATGATAAAAGATGAAATATGATTATTAAATAATAAATAAAGAGAAAATGAGAAGAAAATATTAAGGTAACAATACTATCACACCAAATCGGTCATTACATAAAACGGGTCTTTACGTAGTTACCTAACGATGTATTTAAACGATATGATACAATAAAATTTATGTAACAATAAAAAAACATTGAATTTACATAAAGTCACTACTGAAGTTGTTCTGTATTTTCATAAAGACACCTTAACTTTAGAAGTGTCCTATCACCCCATAGAACTTTTTAATATCTTTGTAAATGGGCCATTTTGACTCATTCCCTCGACTGGATTGTCGCGCGTGATGCTCACTCTTTTCAACCCGTTCAGCCTGACCCGATTCTTTACTAAAGTAAAAAAGTCTTTTTTTCTTTGTTATTTCTCAGCTTTCCAAATTAATCACATTTTCTTGTCTCTCTATCAAGATTCTTGGAGGAACAAGGAATTGAATTTGATATTTTTGATCAAAATTTAATCACAAGATTTATGAGGGTGTCCCACCCCATATGACAAGATTAAGAGGATGGTTATTCCTGATGCTCTAAAGGTATTGTGGCTCCAAGCCGGACACATGTACTGTCTCTTGGGCAAGCTTTCATCAGAGGTTGGATAGAACCATTACGATACTATCAAGGAACTCGAGAACAGGAGGAAGAGGAAGGAGAGAGCTCGGGTAGCATACGAGAGGAGAAAGCAGTTGGCAAAACTTAGAGTTAAGGCTGAGAAAGCTGTTGAGGAGAAGCTTGGACCTCAACTCGCCAGTATTGCTCCAATCAAGTATTGAATTGAGAGATAGTTATTTCGAAGTACAATTTTGTTGAAGATCGATAAATCATCTTAATCTTGACCTTTTTCTTAGTTACATTGTCCTCCTGAGTGGTGTATTTTCAGTTTCATTGTTTTTGGTAATGAAATCGAATCTGATGCTTTTAGTGATACAAAAAAAAATACCCTTTCTACTGGAAATTAAAAGAGAAAACGAATTCCTACCTTATTGTGTTTGAGGAAGATGGTGAATTCGTCAAAGAGAGAGTACCAACGTTGATCTTGCTTTGAAAAAAAAGATGAAATCATGAAGAGAGGGCGACCACCGACTCTTTTGAGTTTAAATTTGGGGAAGATGATGTAAATTAATTAAATAATTAATAATAAAGAAATAAAGTGACACGTGACACTTTTAAACTGGTTAAGGCATTGAAAACACTGCATCACGCGCCTCATGTGTGTGGTCACAATCCAGGTGAGAGAATGGATCAAAATGGCTCATTTACAAAGATATTAAAAAGTTTTGTGGGATGATAGGACACTTCCAAAGTTAAGGTGTCTTTATGAAAATACGGGACAACTTCGATGGTGACTTTATGTCTTTTCTCTTTAAACTAACTATACAATACAATATAATGGGTAATAATACTAACCGTCCAAACAAGGTGGTAGTATAAAGCAACTAGTCTTAGACCCTTGTACCACATTTTAAAGTCGTGTGCTTTTTAGAGTTCTATGTTGCCACATGAAGTTGTTCCTGCTGGGTATTTGCCCTCAATTTCTTATCATGATTGAGTTTTCCTTTTAGAAAAAGGAAAATATGCAATCTTCATATTTGACTAGTCCTTATCTTGTATGAAAACGATTTATGACTCCATAAATAGAGATTAATTCTTTCTAACATGGTAACATTCACAATGTAGTCTTAAAGACTCTAACTAGCTTGCGAGATGAAGATTACCCAAGTCCATATAAGCAAACCAACAATTCATTTTCCACATCAATGTGATACTTTAATGCACTCTAATACCCCGTCACGCTCAGACCACTAGGAGTTCAAACGAGAATGAACATATAAGATACCATATAACCAGTGGCGGACCCAAGATTTTCGTTCAGGGGGTTCGAAAAATAAAAGTATAAGCGTGTATATATAAGCCAACAAAACAAAATTTCAAGAAAGTAGTAGTATTTAATTTTAGTGGCGGACCTTTGAATTTTTTTGGGTTTAAAACCACACTTTTAGCATGTTTTATAAAATAAAAAACTAAAAAAAACGTGAAAACGGAACTGAAACCTTAAAAAAAAAAAAAAAAAAACTGAAACTGAAAAAGAAAAAAATAAAACACTAATGTGGGATTCGAACCCTCAACATGAGACTTAATTTTCAAGGAACCTGCCACTGGGCTATCTCTTTCTCCTTGTCATTGAGGGGGTTCAAAATATATATATCCACATAAATACAGAAAATTACCTTATATATACAGTGTAATTTTGAACCCCCTGGAACCAACGTGGATCCGCCTCTGCATATAACTTATAAGATATTAAGAATAACTTATGCTATTACTCAAAGAATACAATGATATAACTAGTGACCTATTGATAAATTTAACACGAGACAATGAGACATTATATATATAAATTTATAAAATTTTTGTACCATTTTGTCAGGAAAAAAACTCAAAATTTAAATTAAAAAAATAAAGAAAGAAAACCTATTTACTTTTATCAAAAATATTTTAAAACTTTAAAATAAACTATTCAAATCTTCATATTAATAAATAAAATTTTTACAATTACATCAAAATAATATGTTACAAATAAATGACTAACATCTTATTAACTAAAATCAATTTAAAAGTTTAAGAGAGTGTTTGGAAAGTAGACAAAAAAAATTAAAAACTAAAAGCACTTGCAATAAGCTATAGCCAATAGTCTCTGTCTACATATTTAGTTAGCCCTTCCTAATAGATTAATTGTTGCTCATTTGACTGGACTCTCTTTGCGAAAGAGAACATTTATAAGGATACTCGAAATCGTCTTTTAATGAAAGGTTGAAGAAACCTTATCAAATTGAAGCTTTTGTCGGATTTCGTTACCCTCCTTTGTATCAATGAAAAAAAGTGACCTCATTTGATATGTCCAAACAAGAGAAAAATGTCCAAAAAAGAAGTAGAGAATATACCTAACTATTTGTTCATTTTTCGTGGAATTAGACTAAGAGGGCTCTTTTTTTCTTCTGCACCAATCAATATTTTGTGATTATCCAAACATGATCTCCCTAATACCAATGAGATTGTTGCCCATTGAGAGTGCCATTTCCGAGCGTTTTCCATGTCCAAAAAAAGATATTGAACCATGCCCTTTGGCCTAGATTTGAGAGATAACAAATTTATTCGGACAATTAATCCTAAATATATTGTTTAGCTTGAGTTTCTTAGCAAATGAGAGAGTGTTATTTTGTTTGATTAAACATAAAAGAAATTTATCAAAGTTAAGTCTTTTAAGTAATTTAATCAAAGTTTTATAATATTAAAGATATTCTGTTATCATTTTAAAATTTATCTTATCAATAATTTTATAAATTTAACAAGAGATTTTAATCCTTTTTTAAAAGCATATTACCAAAAAATCTTGTTAGCTATGGACTATTTAGTAACAGATTAACATATCCTCATACAAACATGTGATGAAGAAATATGCCTTGTTACCCTTTGCTTGTTATCGTAGTGTTATGCTTATGTCAAGTGGCTTGTTTAGGGTGAAGCAACGTAGCATGATCTAATCACCATCTTTTAGCCCAAGCTTCGTAGTAACAGAAACACAATTTTTTTTTTTTGAAGTTATATAATTTTAAATTAACGATAAATTAGATTAAGTTACTTGAAAATTAAGGTAAACCTTCATCAATAGTCATTGTTGGTGAAACACGTTTTCCATCTAAGAGAAATCGAATTAGGAGAACTTATATAAATCCCATTAGTGTAGGAGCTAACTACTTAGATACACTCTAATTTACAATATTACGTATCTTACCAGATTTTGGTGCCTCCAGATATGTCTACGTACATGTATCTCGAATACAAGAGTCAAAATTATGTATAATTTATTCTAGATACCTTGTACATAAGAATAAATACCACTTGAAGATTCAACAACTTTCCCTTCTTGACTTGAGCTCAAGGACCTTAAAAAAAAATCCACTTCCCAAATCATTGTTGAGCCTTGCTAATGTTTCACAACTTTTCCAAAACTCTCACTTTTTTTCTTCTGGGTACTCACTGGCATATAATTTCTTACCGCCTTGCCACCTCTAGCCCTTCTTGTTATCACACGGATATTATGCTCGGGAACACCAACACAACAACAATCACAGTATGCGTATACTCGGGAAACTGATTTGAAGCGAAAACAACCATGGTCTTATCCTCATCCGGCCTTTGGGTAGATTAGAGCTTGATATTCCATTTGCAGCAAGTCATGCTTCATCTTAAGGAAGCCAAAGTAGACAGCTGTGCGACTTGGAAATCACAACCTCCTTACTGAAAGCAATTAAAAAGAATTTTTAGAATTCTTGGCCAATCCACGTATTGCAATTACAGACCAGCACACACGTCTCTATGTATATAGCTGTACATGTATGATTCCTCTAGACAAGTAATGAAATACTATTGTTTTATTTGACTAAAGAAAGTGATTACTGCAAGTGAAGAAGTTTAAAATTCAATATATCATATATGGCTCATGAGCGATTTTTTATATTTTACAAATTTGTAGTGTCTGGATTATCAATTAAGAATGTATACCTGCATCATTCAGCTTTTCTTGTAGATTGGCATTTTCTTCCTTCATTCTATTAAGCCAGATTGTCATACGCTTTATATGATATCTTACCCCTCTTATGGAGACTTCATCTCTGCAACTACATAGCTGCATATCATAAGGAGTAAAACATAACTTTTTATGCTTATCAAATTCCAGATGACAAAAGTTAATCCCAGGCTTACGAAAAGCAAAGACGAAAATGCAAAACAACAGAAAAAATTAGCATCACATGACTGTTGAAAAGGGACTCAAGCTTTTGCTATCATTTTGGAAAACCTTTGCTTACATTTGTAAAAAATGAGCAATCTAACTGAGACAACAATTGGATGCTGTATTGCTTCAGAAATCCTGATAAGTGACTAGTCTTTTTTCACTTACCCTCAGCCAGGGGCGGCTCAACGTAATCGGAGGCCTAAAGCAAAATCTTAATTAGAGGCCTAAAATCTAAATAAACTTCACATGCATTTATTTAAAATTTATTTTTTCTTACATTTTTAAATGCAAAGTATTACCTAATATTTTTTTTATATATAAATGATTTATTCGATTTCTTTTTCAATTATTAGTTTTAAATAAGATTTTATTAATTCAATGTTGAAAAATATTATTTTACTCAGGCAATCATTATATGAATTGTTAACATAGTTCTACAAGTAATAAGTTGACAAATTTCAAATAAATATTAGAGTTAGAACCATAGGTTTGATGAAGTTGATAATTTGGTTACCCCACATTTTACTATGGTTGTTGTAATGCTTGAAAATCTAAGAAGAAATGGAAAAAGAATTTACAATTCAATTTGTTCAACACTTTTTGACTATTAATTGATATTTTTGACAGAATATTACTCTAACTTATCAACAATTTAAAGAAGAGAGTGTAAAAGGAGTTAAAAAGAAAATAATGTGAGTATTAGTAGAGAGAGTGTAAGAAAATAAAACAATATTTTCTTGATTTTTTCTATTTGATTTAGGTTGAAGAGAATAAAATAATAATTTTAAATATATACTTTTTATCATAAATAATTAATGTTTTTCTTTAAAAAATTAACACATAATTTATTCTTGGTAAAAAATTGAGGCCTCCTAAAATTGGGGGCCTAAGGCCAATGCCTTATTTTTGTATACATAGAGCCGGCCCTGCCCTCAGCGATAACAAAACTGCAAACCTATCTTAATCTGGAAACAAAAAAAATGACTAGTCATTATTCACTTACATTTTTCAGTCACGACCACATTCAAGTGACTGTCTATTCAGTAGAGAATTGCAGCAAAACTTTCCTTTAAAAATCCTGACAAAGAAAAGGATAAGTGAAAATAGTAATCGGAGATCATTCATGACAATGTTAGTCTTTGTTTTGTATAGTTACCAATCTTTGACAAACCCATAGCTTCCTCTCTAGCTCCGCTCATGTATGGGAATAATTCCACTAAACAAAATATACACACACACCATTTGATCAGTAATAACAACATTAAAAAATTATGCAAATAAATTTCACTCCTCAAAGTCTCCCCTGTTTCTTATACATTTTACATTGCATTTACAGTTTTCTCTAACCATTTGCATCCAGACATTCCGATTTCTCAATACAGAAAGTTCAATAATTGTGTCGTCTCTTGCTTTCCGTCTTGGTATCCAGGGTTAAAAGAACAACATTGTAGCATCCTAGGCATATACCACATCGACTAAACAAAACGCAATAAAGATATTGATTGTTGGTATAAAAAGAAGTGACATTAGACCCGAGTGATGCATTTTAAAGTCGTGGGAGCCTAGGACCCAAAGTCAACAATAAGCTATTACATACATAGTTCAACAGCTTTCGCTTCTCAACTTGAACAGAGAAACCTTCGAAACTTTTCACTTCCCAAATGATCACCAAGTCTTGTCAAAATCCTAACGATGAAAAAGTAATATCTTTCCTTATAATCTATGACCATAATGTACAATATGCCTCTTGTGTGTTACATTAAACAACTATTTTCTCATGTACCTTTGGGTTCCACTAGAGCTGTATGTTCCATTTGCAGCAAGTCATGCTTCATCTCAAGGAAGTCATAGTAGACGGCTACAAAGATATCAGAATCATCAACCAAAGAAGTTGAAGGTGTTCTAGTTTCTTGTTTAGTCGAACCAAAATGCTCCTTTAATCCAAGGTCACCAATTTGCTCTTGCAAATCCTTCAATGTTTCAATAGTATCTCCCAACTTCTCCTTTATGATAAGGAAAAAATCATCACTCAAGCCAGGGTTAAGGTCACTTACTTGCTGGTAATTGCTTGGTTCTGCAAAATTTTGATGCTGACCTTCCACCTTGATCCTCAAAGCTTCATAATTGATCTCTTCCATTAAGTTTTCAGCAGAGTCCACAGCATGTCGAAACTCATTAAGCCACTGGCTCACAAATTGATTTGATGCCTGCTTATTCTCTGCATCACTTAGCACAGCTTGAAGACCAATCAAAGTCATCCTCAGCTTCTTTAAGAGACAAACATCATTCTTACGCTTCTGAAACATTTTGAGCAGCTCACCCTGAGGAGCAAGCCTATCAAAGAGAACATTCAAAGCTGATTTGAAGCGTAAACAACCATGGTCTTATCCTCATCCGGCCTTTGGGTAGATTAGAGCTTGATATTCCATTTGCAGCAAGTCATGCTTCATCTTAAGGAAGCCAAAGTAGACAGCTGTGCGACTTGGAAACCACAACCTCCTTACTGAAAGCAATTAAAAAGAATTTTTAGAATTATTGGCCAATCCACGTATTGCAATTACAGACTAGCACACACGTCTCTATGTATATAGCTGTACATGTATGATTCCTCTAGACAAGTAATGAAATACTACTGTTTTATTTGACTAAGAAAGTGATTACTGCAAGTGAAGAAGTTTAAAATTCAATATATCTTATATGGCTCACGAGCGATTTTTTATATTTTACAAATTTGTAGTGTCTGGAATATCAATTAAGAATGTATACCTGCATCATTCAGCTTTTCTTGTAGATTGGCATTTTCTTCCTTCATTCTATTAAGCTCTTCACTGTCTTGGATGTCAAACTGGTCTTGCCAAGCCAGATTGTCATACGCTTTATATGATATCTTACCCCTCTTATGGAGACTTCATCTCTGCAACTACATATCTGCATATCATAAGGAGTAAAACATAACTTTTTATGCTTATCAAATTCCAGATGAGAAGGTTAATAATCACCCCATGCTTAGGTTAAAAGAAAAGACGGAAATGCACAACAACGGAAGAAATTAGCATCACATGACTGCTGAAATGGAACTCAAGCTTTTGCTATCATTTTGGAAAAACCTACGGTTACATTTGTAACAAAACGAGCAATCTAACTGAGACAACAATTGGATGCTGTATTGTTTCAGAAATCCTGATAAGTGACTAATCATTTTGCACTTACACTCAGCAATAACAAAACAGCACTTACACTCAGCAATAAAAATGACTAGTCTTTATTCACTTATACCAACTGAGCTAAGAGCTATCTTAGTACGACCACATTCAAGTGACTGTCTATTCAGCAGAAAAATTTTCCTTCTACCAACTGAGCTAAGAGCTGTAACAATTCACAAATCCTGACAAAGAAAAGCATATGTTCTCCGTAATTGGAGACCATTCATTACAAATTTCACTCCTCAAAGTCACCCCTGTTTCTTATACATTTTACATTGCATTTACAGTTTTCTCTAACCATTTGTGTCCAGAAATTTCAATTTCTCAATACAGAAAGTCCAATAATTGTGTCGTCTTTTGCTTTTTGTC
>NC_064292.1:4462676-4524677 GCF_019186545.1 Solanum stenotomum
AGTTCTTGTATTTTCCCACATTTGCCCTCGTGGAACTCACAAAAATAATATTGATCTTCATTTTTGAGGTACAGTGAAGGAATAAAGCACCCTTTTATATAGTAAGTAAAGAAAGGGGTTGGTAAAAAACAAAGCTAAATAGGAATGGTATTCCCTGTTGCATAGAAGGATGCGTACACTTTGTTCAATGCACTCAACATAAAATTAAACAAGTCTTAAAGATAGATTCTAGAAACTAGGTTTAGAAAACGTAAGTTTTTGGCTGTTGTACTTGCTCCTTTTCAGGGCAGATTCAGGCCACATTCCACTTCCTCTTGAAGGTCAATTTTGACCTCTAAATAATTGTAAGACTTGGTCAGAAGATCTTCCATGGGATGGAGATTTTTCCATCATAAGACGATTTTTTTATTGCTAATTGAAGTCCATTAAGCTTGTCTTAAAACTTCTTTGTTTGAGATCTTGTCCTGGTTTTTTTGGAGCTTCCAAAACTTCATCCATGTATTTTAATGACGTTGAATTGCCATGGATGGCATCACACCCTCCAAATGTCTAGCCTCGAGTGTGTGGGGATTAGAGTCTCACATTGGTTGAAGGTTGGTTGTAGCCTCTTTATATGGTTTGGACAATCCTCACTCGATGAGCTAGTTTTTAAGGTCAAGTTCAGGCTAAGGTCAATATTTTTGAACAAATCCAAATTGAGCATTGTAGTCAGAACACCATAGAGTTGCTTAAGGGATTAGCTTTATTGGTGATGGCTACTCTTCCTGTGTGACAAGTTGCAGGATGCTAATTTTAATCACTAAATGCTTGTGGCTCCAATTGCCTCCATTGGGGTCAGAAAAATATAGTATATGCCATATGGGCTTTACAGTTCCCATAGAGTGAAATTAAAGACTGAATATCCCTGTTTTTCTCAATACTAATAAACTCCCTATAAGTTTTGAGTGGAACTAAAGATTGAATATCCCTTTTTCTCTGGATGCTAATAAACCCCTGAGAATTACTCCTCTCCTTCTTTCCATCTCTTTTTCAGATGGACTTCTTCAGTAGGTTTGAGATCAATACTTGAATAAGAAATATGCACCTTAACAAAACTGAAGGAGCAGAAAAATGCACCTTAAATATTTAATTTCTCAGTTTTGGATGGAGTTACTACAAGTCCAATTTTTTCTACAATATGATAAATTAAATAGTAATTCTATATTTTTCCTGTAATACCTTCTCCATTTAAGAGGTCGCATTCATGAGAGGTGAATCAAAATGGTAACTCTATAATGATATTTAGACATGTTGTAAAATGTAAACCATTTAAATAATCACATTTTATTTTTTCCTTCAACTTCCATTTCTTGATATTTTATTATCTTCCATGCATGTTCACAGTCTTAATTTTTAAACAGCAAAGCAAGAAAACCACACAAATACACTGTAAAAGTTCATGTCAGATAGTTTCCACACAGGATATTAAAGAAAAATAGCTACGGACAACATTTTGCCTACTATGAACAGCAACTCAACTACAAAGTTAAAAAGAATAGACTTACATAGGAGCCATAAGGCATGCACATTTTCGTCCCATTTACAAAAACCTCACCATACATTCTGGCTGAATCAGGCAACCTTCCTAAGGAAGAGAAACAAAAATGGGTTACGAACGATTCATACAGATTGATACACAATCCAATAGACGTTTCCCTATAGAACACAAACCTGAAAGGGCTCTCAAGAGCGTTGATTTCCCTGACTTGGCAGGTCCCATAATTACAGTCATTGTACCAGGTAATGCATAACCATTCGAACTCTTGACCACCTTATCAGAGTATTTCCGTTTTCCCTTTATTGTAACTGTCAAATCCTTCCAGGCAATAGATGCGCCAGCAATTTTCCTTGTAATAACTGCCCCATCTGGTAAAGGTGGAGACGGCAACGAACCACTGTTAAGCTTTGACAGGGAAGGGGAGGCTGGTGTAGTTGCAGCATTGATGGAATCACCTCCTTCGTCCACTCTGACTTCAATATCTGTGTCTTCCCAATCAGGTGAATCTTCAAATGAAATTGGTTGTCTAAGTGAACCAGGTTTCCTCAAGTAGAAGAAATTACTTGATGGCACCCTACTCGCTGGACTACTTGCCGAAGAAGACGAAGACCTATAATGATCCGATTGGGACTGTATTTCTTCCATTTCTTTTCAGTTCTCCAATTCTGCTCAACTATTCTGAAATGGCACACTGAACTGCAAGTTGATACGTAGGGGAGAGAAAAACTGCAAGTGTTTTCTGACGAGATTTTCAAAACTTCTTTCAATCCCCTTGACAGAGTCACAAGCAACTACTCTGTAAATATCCAGTTACAAATCACTGAAAAAACGAAAAATGAAGAAGAAGTTACAACAATAGTAGAAGAAACCACATTCAAACAACTTTAAGCATCAAAAGGGCTTTTGTATAGACTCTTATGCATCAAATGGAACCAATAGCTGGTTGTGAAACAAGAACCATTTCAAATTTATATCAATCAATTCATCACCATGCCTCCATCCCAAATTAGTTGCAGACTTGCATCAGCTATATGAATCTTCTATATTCATTCCGCTCTATTTGAACCAATTTCATTTCGAATACTTCAATTTGTTTTGAAAAGATAAAAAGGGTATTCTTTAAAACTAGAAGTTCTCTTAATATCCATTATCATACGCTAACATATAAGTTTCTAACCACATTAGAAGAAAACTTTCAGCAAAAACAGGACCTAGTGTAAGTTTAAGAAAAAATGATCAAACTTTAAACCTGAAGTGTCACTTTTTAGTGAGTTCTATACCTAGACTATCAGGCGTTTGTGATTCCTACCTGAATTATCACCAACTATTTATCAAACACACCTCGAAGCTAACTAGATTAACTGTTTTGACTACAAACTCGCCAAAAGGCACGTGACAACTTAATTTGCCCATAAATTTCATCCACATGGCAGTTGACTCATTAATTTCAAAGAGTATTTTGATAAATAGTTAATAATAGTTCACGTAGGAAACACGGACAGTTCAGCCAGAAAATTCACAAAAACGTGATACTTCAGATGTGTTTCTGATTATTATCTCTTAAATTTTTTTAAAAAAATTCCAATTATTTCCTTTAATTATCTGTGTGGAGAGCCATTTGGCACCATTTTTAAATTAGAAAAAGAGAGTGCACACCACGCACCATTAGATACTAGTCAAGGTGTGTTTTCAAAAAATAATTGGTGATGTTTAGGTAGAAAACACAAACACATGATAGTTCAAAGCACGAAACTCACAAAAATATATATGATATTTAGGTATATTTTCGAAAAGAAAAATCAGGAATAGTAACTAGATATAGTGATCAAATGAGTTGAAGAATACCTATAAATCTTTTTAACCCAGAAATATTCCCATAGAAAAAAGAATCCTTTTTTTTATCTTTTCAAGAGAAATGCTATAAACTTAATTTCATCTATTTGAATCAAACATCAAGCACCAAACTTTTTAGCTCTAGCCAACACTTAGCAATGTTTTCTCAGCAAACTAAAAACTCTCAACTCTCCTAACCCAAAAAGCTCACCCACAAAAGCAGAAACAAAAACAAACTCAAAACAGAATAATTATTTTTAACCCAAAAAAAAAAATACAGATTTTTTTTTACGGATTACAAGTTGGTAAATCAAACATTAGCGAATAATGTAAGTTCAGATAGTCAATCAATCGAGCAGCTACTAAAATTCCCCCTAAAACAAGAGATTCAAGCATACTAGTTCAATTAAACTAGTGCAAAACAATTGGAGCAGCAGAAAAGACCACCCAATCCAAATGGCGAAAAAACTATGACAGAGATTGATTTGAGCATCGAAAAAAGCAAAAAAGAGAAGCTACCATTAGGTATAAGGAAGAAAGAACACAAACCTGGATCTGAATTCTGAACACTGAAGAGAAAAGAGAAGAGAGAGATGAAGAATACTTTAGAGAGAGAGAGTGTAAAGACTGTTGCTCACTGAAACACTGAAATAGAGCAAGTGTTGTCTTTACTCTTTCAGACTTAGACATGGAATCATTTTAGCCCCTTTTTTTCTGGGTTCAAAAATTTAGCACCACCTTTCTTTTTTCTTATTTGATATTAAGTTGGTGTTGAGATTCGATTAAATTTAAATTTATGACGGAGGAGAATACTTAATAGTTCATCATAAATTTATGATTACAGAAATTATTGACAAGTGATGATTTTATTGTATTGCATTGATTACAAAGGGTAATATTATTGAATCGGATTTCTTTTAATTTGTCATAATTTTCATTTTAAGAGTCGATCAATATGAACTTTGATTAACATTTTAAAATATGTGTTTTTCATTATATTGATATGAGAAAAAAGTTACAATTTATACAACTTTTTTTATATATTTTTGAATCTCTTACTAAAATGTGATCTTATTTAATTTTAAACGTTAGTTAAATTGACTATCGAAAATCACAACAACAATCAAAAAATACGAGGAAGTACTTTGATTTATGTAATACTTTAATAATTCACTTATGCTAGACTAAAGGGATATTGAATATAGTGTATCAATAATATTGAGATTAGTTATATAAAATTAATTATGTGATCGGTTATTTGATTTATTGTATTAAATATTTTGTTACCAAATATTAAATGAATATGGTGGGCTAGAATAAGAACAATACTTAACATAATGTATTAGAATAAGAATAATACCCTCTATTATTAATTTCATTGAATAGGATGTAGTTATTATTAAGATTTTTTATTTTTTTTAAATAATTGCAAATTATTGCATTTTGTTTAACCTGTATTGGGAATGTTGATGATATTATTCTGATAATTGTGTTATTCAACTTATTTATGTAATTTCTAAAAGTACATGAGTGCCAATTAAAATGAAAAATTGTTTAATGTTCTAATTAAATTGGTAATTAAAGTGTTATATTAATTAGTGGGAAAAAGAAAGTCAAAGAAAAGAGAAGAACACTGACCTTTTTCTTTTCTTTTTTTTACCTCTGAAAAGAAAAAGATAGCTCTAGAATTTGAATTATGTTGAGTGGAATCTAAGTATCTTTATCAATAAGATTAATGATAATAATAATTATAATTACAACCCTCTGTATTATCATAATTAATGCTTAGTGGTCTATTAACACTATACTTTTTGTTTTCTTTGTTTTTCCAGCTTGCACCATTCATGATTAGGACATGTTTAGACAAATGCCACCTTAACATTTGTAAAAGGAAAAAATATTATACTATTGTCAAAAGGGTGTCTTTTGTCCTACCCCGGGATCTTTTCGTTCTAATACTTTATTCGAGAGTTATTGATATTTATCAAATATGTTTTTGTT
This sequence comes from Solanum stenotomum, assembly GCF_019186545.1. Lineage (NCBI taxonomy): Eukaryota > Viridiplantae > Streptophyta > Magnoliopsida > Solanales > Solanaceae > Solanum > Solanum stenotomum. The sequence continues at coordinate 4,468,048 of NC_064292.1, forward strand.
TGTCGAAATATTATTGAATTAATGACAAAGATATTATTAAAAAAAATATTTTTTTTAAAGATGAAATGAACTATTGTGCGACTATAAACTACCTTTTTTCTTGATCTATTTCTTACTTATAATGTTTTTTTTAATGTCTTTAAGAAAAATAATAATTGAATAATTAGATTGAATTGCCCCTATTTTGTTTTTGTCGATTTGATGATGCTCATCATTTCACCATATTAATCTCTATATTCACGCAGTTATAAGAGTAAGCATAAATGTAGAAAATAATTAATTTGATCTTAATTCAAAAATAGCAATCCCCGATATTCATAACAAGTGAAATAAATCACAAAAAAGTATCTCAATAAAGATAAAACTGAATTTTTAAAGATTACATTATTTTTTAATATAAAAATATAATATATATTTTTTTATACAAACTAACAAAAAAAGCATGTCATATAATTTTCCATTGGTATAAACTTTTAGCTACTAAAATTTTATTAGATGAAAAAAATATTACATAATACTAATATTTTGTATTGTAGAAATTTAAACTTTAACAACTCATCATTTTTATTTTATTTTTACTAGATGCCTGGTATTCGCATTAGAATTTTAACTACTCTAAATTTGCATCACACAAAATCTATTTAAGAGATAAACACTCCTTAACATAATATTTTTTTCATATTCGAGACTCAAAATCTCATAATTTTCACCGTCTTACCATTTTCTTGTATTTTTGTTTTTTTGGGTCTGGAATATATATTTCCATAAAGATTTATGGGTCCAAAAGAGGTAAAAATGAAACTTAAAGGGAAATAGGCTGATGATTGTTTGCTTCCTTTTTTATAAATAGGTATATTTTGGTTTTACTTTAGAAGATCAAATTGCCTTAAAATTGGACATGAATTAAAGTGAATAGAAACCTTTATTTCAAACTTATTTAGCAACTTAATTAGTTCTAGTATATTTAATGCCCGTTTAGTTATCATTTCAAAAGTTATATCTTGGTTGCTTCCTCTTTTTAATTATTATTTCCTCTATTTCAATTTACGTGGCACTTTTCATTTTTTAAGAATATACCATTTAAGTGTGATTGAAAATTTGCACATAAAATCTAATTTTTTTATATAAAATTTATATATCTATAAACTATATAAAAAGTATTATGAGTAATAATATTTGATAATTCAAAATATTGAAAAGATTTATGAAAAATTTACAATAAAAAATAAACTCATTTGAATTTCAAAATTTAAAAAGTGTCACATAAAATTGGAGGAGTAATTATTACTCATTTGCCTTCTCTTTTCATTTCCCTATCATGGCTAGTATAGCTTGAGTTTGAAGTTACCTTAGCTTTCTTGGAAAATGTAAGAAAATGATGAACCCATATGTCAATGTCAGAGACATAATTTTATCTAAGAAAATTTTAATCCAAAAATAGTTTTGCATTATATATTGTTGTTGAATGTGTCATAAATTGCATTAAATTACAATTGAGAAATAAAATAGTTAGGTTAATTAGAATGTTACAAACCGGCCGCGTCTACAGGGCCCCGTGGAACTAATCGTGGTGGACCCGCCTTGAAACAGCGGGACCCGGTGGTTACAGCTAGTCGGGTTCGCAAAGCGACGCCCGGAAACCACGGTTAAAAAAAAAAAAAAAAAAAGGTTAATTAGAATGGATATCTCACGCTCTTTAAGAAATATCACGTCACTCCAGATAATTTACATTAATCTAGCAATCAGGAGCAGAGTTATAGCCATCTCAGAGTGTTCAGTTGGCAACCATTTGTCGAAAAATTACGTTATATATATATATATATATATATATATATATGTCAAATTTTACATTTAAAGAATATATATTTAAAGTTAAACACTCTTGACAAAAGATAAGCCTTTGGCGTACTGGTAATAGGTGTCCATTTGAATCAAAGAAGTTTCAGATTTGAACCTCAAATAACACAATTTTATTTTAACAGCCACATACCATTTTGAAAAGTCCAAAGCTCCGAATCCACCATTCCACCATTATAATAAAAAAAATTCATTATTTATAAGTTTAGAATTATTCCATGAAGATTAAGAACCAAAGCAATGAGATAATTATTTTGAAGAACATGGAGATGATAAATAACTAATGGTAAATCATGACATAAATAATTACATAAGTTACACTAAAAATATGATCATCTTCTTATCGATCAGAAGAGGATTTATAATTTAAAAAATTTAAACTTCTAAAATAATCTCAAATTAATAAATTGTAATATAAATAAAATTTACACAAAAGTTACTGATTTCAATAAATTCATACTCACAAGTCACACCATTTTACTTTTTGAGATTCAAACAAATCTATTTTTGACGTATGTTTTTAAGCATTTTGAATCATCAATTATTGTGACTTATAATACTTTTACGTAATTTACAAATATAAAAATTTCATTTCAAAGAATTTGAAGATTTCCTGCGCAAATTCTCAACCAAATTTAAATTGTTTCTCTCGAAAAATGAAAAGTGTCACATAAATTTGGACAAATAGAGCATATTATATGCTAACTCTGCTCTCTAATTCAGATTACATGAAAGCTTAGTTGTTAGTCCTAGTAATTAGTTTTATAAATTTAATCACCCAGTGGTATATGTTGCATGTATTTATTGTTTTGTTCATCTTGTACTTTAGTTTGATGCACTTGAGTTGAAGTTCTATTCGAAATCGTCTTTCTACCATTTTTAGACAATAATAAGATCTGTGTACACTTTATCATTTACACACCCTACTTAGTGAAATTTCACTGAGTATTTTATTGTTGTTATAATGGCATAGGTTTTTTTTTTTCCTGAAAAAATGTGTTATTTATTTACGTGATCAAAAAATTAAAACAATACTATTATACGAAAGGACGGTTCTTGCCATATTGTGACAAAATATTTTTTATTGAAAGCAGCAAGTGCATACATCGGGGGCATGCATAATATAATGGTATCCAAGATTGTCGTTCGTTAGAACAAGTTAAGTGCTTTCTAAATGTCACCATTACATTATCTATTTGATTGATTCTTATATAAATATTACTCCCTCCGTTTCATTTTATATGACACTATTTGGATTTTGAGATTCAAATAAGTCTATCTTTGATCATAAGTTATTCATAGATCTTTTAAACATTTTGAATTATCAATTATTGCGACTTATAGTACTTTTTACGTAATTTACAAATATATAAATTTCATTTCAAAAAATTTGAAGATTCCATGCGCAAATTTCCGGTCAAACTTAAACTGTTTGACTCTCAAAAAACGAAAAGTGCCACATAAATTGGGACGGAGGGAGTATTAATCTTCATATCGGAACAATCATTAATGACCTTTAATAAAAAATAAAAATAAAAAGACGCGAATAAAGATCAACAATAATTATACGTAATGTGTGTACTAGTACCTGAGAATTAATCTTAATATAAAATGAAAAGAGATTCAAATCACATATAAGAGGATGACCCAACAAGAGATTACAAGTTCACATTTAAGCGCAAATGAACAACAAATGTTAGTAAAAAAAGAAACTCAACTTATTCACAAACCAAATTATATATATTGAAACATTATTACGCTACAAATTAATTTTAAAATTTTAATCCCAAATCCTCATTACAATAACCTTTTAACTCCCTATAAAGTTTCTTGGACTTCTTCTATCACCAAAGAAATGGAAGAAAATAGATTGTTGGTCCTTAATTGTCAAGATTATTCAAAGGATTAAAGTGACATACTCCAAAAAACTCTCATATGCTGACATATTACAAGTGATAAATGTTGTACTATTTTATATACATAAATTGCAGTTGGTATTGGAGAAAACTCAATGCAATAAAGGAACATGTGCATGGTCGATATACAACTAAGACAAATACAAGCTGACACAAAATGGTAACTATTCTATCACAAGAAGCTATTTGGCAATTATAAAATAGACCATAACTGCGAATTGTTGACTTAGTTTGGACTATGATAGCCTTACTGAAGCACAGATTCATGGTGTGGTTGGCTCTACAAGGTTGATTGCTCACACATGAAAGGAAGTTGAGACTGCACATTCAGGTTGATCAGAGGCGTATCTAGAGGGGGTGCCGTGGGTTCACGTGAACCCAAGTGTTATATTTTTAAAAAAATATTTAATATAGATGTGTGAACCAATGTTCAAAGTATCATATAAAAATGCGATGATGATTGGGTGCACTTCTCTAAGTGAGAGATAGAAATTTAAATCTTATATCTATCTTGTATCTTTGAGTAACACTTTTCCAAGTGGTTATCAGTTACACTTTTGTCGTTTCAACTAATTTTTCTTTTGTTTTTTTTTCTTTATTCTTTCAAAATTTTCAAGTGTGTTACATTGAGAATTCCTAAAAAATTTAGCATTGTAAATTTTTTATATAATTAAATCAAATGTGTATATTAAAATTTAAAACTAGTAGTATTATATATTTTGGACCTATAATTTTTAAATTTTAATGATTCATATTACGAACTAAAAGTCAAATCGATCAAATTTATATTAGAGATACATTTTTTCGTAATCGTGCACTCATCTAGCCGAAATCCTGGATACGCCTCCAACTGGTTGATGACACTGAATGTTGCCTATGTGATGAGAAGGTAATGGAGACCACTGTGCATCTATTTAAGGAATGCAAATGGACTAAAAGTGTATGACAAGAGATGACTCAATGGACAAGCATAACACTTACAAACAATGGGATCTAGACAGAATAAAGGTGAAACAGTGGACAGTTTCAAAAGGAGATTTTTTGCGGCTATTAGTGGATCAATACTATATCACACTTGGTGAGCTAGAAACTGAAAAAAAAAAGTTCAAAAGAAAAATGTACATACAAATGAAGCAGTAACACAAATAATAATAAAAAATAATAGAGAGATTACACTTAGTAATTCAAAGAAGGCTCATAAATGTAGATATTTCATTCAACACTTACTATGTAATTAGACTTCTTATTTGTAGGGGTGTGTGAAAATCGAACCGATCAATAAATCAAATCAATTTTTTTTTATTGAGACATTGCTATTGGGTTATTGGGTTAACAGAGTTTTAATAATTTTATAAAAAAATTATTGAATTATCGATTTGATATCGATTTTTAGTATTGGGTTATTGGGTAAACCGATAACCCAGACGATAGTAAGTTGTTACTATATCCTTCATAAATATTAAATATTAATAATTTAACATAACTAGACACTATATCAGTACTCTACACTACGATCTACACACTTCACATGTCATAGTACTTCTATTTCACATAAAAAATTCCATATTATGTTTTGGTTGTAACATGTTATTATAGCCTTCATACATCTACTCTTATTGATGCAATTTCTCATTATATTTTTTGTTTTACTATATCAAAGCATTTACAGCTGATTTGTTTGTCACATTGTATCTTGTTAAATTGTTAGAAAAGTGAGAAATCATATATTTATTTTATGAGCATTTTCTTATTGGGCAAAATCGAAAACCGAACCGTTAATGACCAAAAACCGATAAACTGAAAACCAATAAAGAATATCTTATTGGTTTGTTATTGATTTAGCATATTTAAAAATCAAAAACCAATAAACCAAATCGATAATACATAAAACGGAACCAAACCGACCGATGCACATCCTACTTGGTTGGATTCCTAGCTTCTGTCATCCAAAATAGTTACTCTCTATTTGTAACTATTTCTTGATGGTTATGGTAATATTTTACCGTGGTTATAGAGAAAAAAACCTTTTTACCATCCAAAGTTTCTCAAAATCAAATAGGACACTAATGTAATTCAATTTCTAATCAAAATACTCCTAATCCTACTTAGACTAATTAAAATAATAGTCCAAATTTAAGAATATTTTGTAGTAATCCCTTTTCCCAATACACATAGGTAACCAAAAAACAAAAATAGAAGAAGGAAAAACTCTCGCTTATATAAAGCCCCGGAAAATAATTCTCAATAGAAAAAAATATCTAGTCGTAGTTTTCAGTTCCTCTTCCCCATCTCTCTCTGTGCAGATCGCGAACGATTCGAAAAAATGTCTCACCAGGCCGAGTCATCTGACTCGTGAGTTCTCTTCTTCTTCATCTTTGAAATTCAGTATCGATTTGGTAAGATTTACAATTCGATTCACAATTTTTATGATTTTTTTTGCAGAAAAAATGCTAAGAAGGATTTTTCTACGGCGATTTTGGAGCGGAAGAAAGCTGCGAATAGGCTTATTGTAGATGAAACGGTGAATGATGATAACTCCGTCGTCGCTTTACATCCTGCTACTATGGAGAAACTTCAGCTTTTTCGTGGAGATACAATTCTCATCAAGGTTTTTGAACTTTAGTTTGAAACTTACTGTTGTAGTATTTCTGGTGTTTTGGTCAATTTATGCAGAATTTATGATGGTTATTTAGTGATTTTTGGATTGATGATGATTTTCTAGGGTTTCGAGTTTGAACTATCTCTAATTGTGTAGAGGTTGAACTGTCTAATGACTTATTTCTTGTTTGTTTAGGTTCTCGGTGAGTGTTTGTTGGTGATTAGGATAGTATAGAAACCTTATTTTAGATTTGAAAGTGTGATAGTATTAGTGTTCATAGATTTTGTGCTGTTGAGGTCGTGATATAAGGTCTGTATTCTCAGTGGCGGATCCAGGATTCGATGGTCGTGGGTGTTCAAATCTTTTAACTTAAAGTTGCTAACAAAAAGAAATAATATTTCTATAAGCTTACTAATATTTTTATAGTTTAGTTAGTAAACAAAATACAAAAAATAGGAAATTTAAAAATAATAAAAAATTTAAGCAAAAAGTCAACAGTGAAAATGTATAAAAAGAAGAGTGGAAAAAAACAATGAAGTTTGAGTTAGCTTTTTCAACAAAAATTTACGGCATCAATGACCTTAGAATTCTACTCCTGAACCAATGTCCTATAGGACGTTTTGTTCAATGGGTGCTCGCGAGTTGTTTTTATCCATTTTCTAGTATTTTAGATATATATATACAAAAATTTTGTCGGGGTCAATAGGTGCTCGTGCACCCGAAACTCTATGTGGGTCTGCCCCTGTGTATTCTACATCTTTGATAGGAAAGCATTGAGTGAATAAATAGTTCATGCAGTGGGAGCTGTTTTGCTATTTCTCGGTGATTAGGATGGTATGGAAACCTTCTTTTAGATTTAGAAGTATGATAGTGTTAGTGTTTATAGATTTTGTGCTGTTAAGGTTATGAAATAAGGTCTGTATTTGACATTTTTGATGGAAAAACATTGAATATAGTTCATGCAGTGGAAACTGTTCAAAATCCTCTGTTAGACTAAATCAACAGATTCTTTTCCTTTTGACTCACAACTTTGTTTTGATGTTTTACATTGTTTATTTGGTTTTGTTGCTCACTCAGAGTTTGACAACTTAACTTGTCCCAAACAGAATGGGGATTGAGTTGTTTTAGGGTATCAAGGGTCATTGATTTTCTAGTTTGTTTTTCTCCAACAACCAGATCACTCTAAGCTGTTGGTGACACTGACATAATTGAATCTTTACATTGGACTTCTGAATCATGGTAGAACATGTACTATTTTGGAAATATTGTGACGTTTGAAGCACCAGATCCCGCTTTGGGGGACTTCACTAGGTTTGTTGTTGTTGTGACGTTTGAAGCACAGGAAGCCAAGATGTATAAATATGCTTATGATTTTATTCTACCTACTTCTTTCCTGTTACTTAGCTTTTATTGTTATTATGTTATACTTAAAAATGGACTTGGAATGAACGTCAGCATGTTGGATTTCTGTGTGTGTTCCTCTTCCTATCAACTCAGTTGACTCAAAATTTGTGTTCTGTTGTATCTTTTATCCAGGGAAAGAAGAGAAAGGATACAGTTGTCATTGCTCTTGCTGATGAAACATGTGATGAACCAAAGATTAGGATGAACAAGGTAGTCCGTTCAAATTTGAGGGTTCGTCTCGGAGATGTTGTATCTGTGCACCAGTGTCCAGATGTCAAGTATGGGAAGCGTGTCCACATACTTCCTATTGATGATACAATAGAAGGTCTCACAGGGGATTTGTTTGATGCATTCCTGAAACGTAAGTGTAAACCTGATTGATATATTCAGTTAGTTGGAAGTTATGGTTAGAGCAGCACAGCTTACTGTTTGATGATTGTCTTTTCTTTGTTCTCCCTTAACTGTGTACGGCAGGATCTACAATTTGTTAAGCTTGTCTGTTGTCTCTGACCTGTAAATATATTTAGAATGAAATCCATTTGTATCTTGAAAGCCAAGTCCAACAATCCCTTCACAGATTGTATATGGTGTATTATAGGCATTTCTCATATAGGATCCACTCTCTCCTGTGAGTGTTTGAAGAAATTTGGTACATAAAGAAGAGGGTCAAACTGGGGTGGGCTCTCCGTGGACAATGCAACCTTAATTGATTTAATCGTAAACATTTACTCACTAATTTCATTAATATTATTTGCCTGTAAGATCTATTTGTGTCAGCTTTAAAAAACTTTTTGCCCTTCTTGCAGCTTACTTTTTGGAGGCATATCGTCCATTGAGGAAGGGAGACAATTTTCTTGTTAGAGGAGGGATGAGAAGTGTGGAATTCAAGGTCATAGAAACTGACCCTGGGGAGTATTGTGTTGTCGCTCCAGACACTGAAATCTTTTGTGAGGGTGAGCCTGTAAAAAGGGAGGATGAGGAGAGGCTTGATGAAGTTGGCTATGATGATGTGGGTGGTGTGAGAAAACAGATGGCCCAGATTCGTGAACTGGTGGAACTACCATTGAGGCATCCTCAACTTTTCAAATCTATTGGTGTGAAACCACCAAAGGGAATTTTACTTTATGGACCCCCTGGTTCTGGAAAGACTTTGATAGCCAGAGCTGTGGCTAATGAAACAGGTGCATTTTTCTTTTGCATTAATGGACCTGAAATCATGTCCAAATTGGCTGGAGAGAGTGAAAGTAATCTCAGAAAGGCATTTGAAGAGGCTGAAAAGAATGCTCCTTCTATTATATTTATTGATGAAATTGATTCAATTGCTCCCAAGCGAGAGAAGACACATGGTGAAGTTGAAAGGAGGATTGTCTCACAACTCTTAACTCTGATGGATGGACTGAAATCTCGCGCTCATGTTATAGTGATGGGAGCTACCAACCGTCCAAACAGCATTGATCCAGCTCTGAGAAGGTTTGGTAGGTTTGATAGAGAAATAGACATTGGTGTTCCAGACGAAGTTGGGCGCCTTGAAGTTCTTCGCATTCATACCAAGAATATGAAGCTTGCGGAAGAAGTAAGGCCAACTTGCCAAACTTGGTTTCTTTGGGATCAACTTTATACGGTTACATAATGATGATTACTCTATTTTGCAGGTCGATTTGGAAAGAATTGGGAAAGATACACATGGTTATGTTGGGGCAGATCTTGCTGCTCTTTGCACTGAAGCTGCACTTCAGTGCATTAGGGAGAAGATGGATGTCATTGATCTGGAAGATGACACTATTGATGCTGAGGTGTTGAACTCAATGGCTGTAACAAATGAGCACTTCCAAACTGCTCTCGGTACAAGCAATCCGTCTGCATTGCGTGAAACAGTAAGTAACCCATCACAACCAAGTGTGAGAGTGTCAGGATACCTTTTTAGAGTGACAATTTCGATTGCAAATTATGGTCTCTTGTCTTATCTATGTGGTTCCTGACGTAAGATGTGCATTACTATTTTTGGGGCACAAACTCATTGTCTCTGAAACTCTTTTGCAGGTGGTTGAAGTGCCTAATGTCTCATGGCAAGACATTGGAGGCCTTGAAAATGTCAAGCGAGAGCTTCAAGAGGTAATGTCATTCAATATAATGGTCTTGATGTACACTTATGTCCCACATAAGTTACTTGTCTTAAGAGATGTTGATTATTGCTCTTGTTTTATTTTATGTAGACTGTTCAATATCCAGTGGAACACCCAGAGAAGTTTGAGAAGTTTGGTATGTCACCTTCGAAAGGTGTACTTTTCTATGGTCCCCCAGGATGTGGGAAAACCCTACTTGCCAAGGCAATTGCAAATGAATGTCAAGCCAATTTTATCAGTGTCAAAGGACCTGAACTGCTCACCATGTGGTTTGGGGAGAGTGAGGCGAATGTTCGTGAAATTTTTGATAAAGCAAGACAATCTGCACCTTGCGTTCTCTTCTTTGATGAGCTCGACTCTATTGCTACTCAGGTAAGATAAATAGTTTAAAGATTTCAGTTGTATGAGCACATGTAAACATTTTAATTAGTTTACTGGATTCAAGATCATTCACATCCTGATCTAGCAATCAGATAGATTTAAAAGTATAATATAGTACGGAAACATGATAACACGAATTAAGTTTACCTCATACAACTACTTACAAGAAATGGTGCTCTATACAATTGCAGAGGGGAAGCAGCAGTGGAGATGCTGGAGGAGCAGCTGATCGTGTTTTGAACCAACTTCTGACTGAAATGGATGGCATGAATGCAAAGAAGACTGTTTTTATAATTGGGGCCACAAACAGGCCTGATATAATTGACCCTGCACTTCTTCGACCTGGCCGTCTTGACCAGTTAATTTATATTCCTCTGCCAGATGAAGATTCACGCCATCAGATTTTCAAGGCATGTCTCAGAAAATCCCCCTTATCAAAGGATATTGATCTGAGAGCTCTCGCCAAACATACTCAGGGATTTAGTGGGGCTGATATCACTGAGATTTGTCAACGAGCCTGCAAATATGCCATAAGGGAGAACATCGAGAAAGTACGCACTTCATCCTCTTTTACTGCTTTGATTTTTTCTTTTTATACTTTTGAACCTCAGAAGCTTCTTAAAATGAACTTGTTCTACAAGTCTTGCATGCTTTTGGTTACATAGTGATTGATTGTCAAGGTCTGGTTACTTTTTTGTTGTCATGCTAAGAGGGATATGCTGTTCTCTGTATGACTGTTAATTTTCCCATGAATTCATTAATTTTTCATGATGGCGCCCTCGGCCATTGTTGTCTTCAAAGTTTAACGACCTACAAAACAGTAAACTTCAATTTAGGTGTGCGCGGCATGGTCTCTAAACTCCATGTTTGCAATTGTTGCCAATCTCTGTTTTCTCAATTTCGAGTTATTGGTTTTCTTCATCCTAAATCTGTCATTTTTTCTAATTGCAGGATATAGAAAGGGAGAAGAGAAGACAGGAGAATCCCGATTCGATGGATGAGGATGTTGATGAAGTACCAGAGATCAAGCCCGCTCATTTTGAGGAGTCCATGAAGTATGCACGCCGAAGTGTCAGTGATGCTGATATACGCAAATACCAGGCATTTGCTCAGACATTACAGCAGTCTAGAGGTTTTGGAACAGAATTTCGATTTGCAGAGGCTAGTAGCGGTGGGACTGCTGCAGCTGATCCATTTGCAACTTCTAATGCTGCAGCCGATGACGATGACCTATATAGCTGAAGTTCTAGATTTTCCTTGTTATTTTACTGCAAGTCTCCTACTTCTCGGGTTAAAACGCGAATATCGGAACCTAGTACTCGATTCTGGATCTCGGGTTTTGACTTTTTAGAACGTTAAGATAATTTAAAGCTACAGTTTACACTTATATCCTGGCGAATATTTTTTTGAATTTGATGCGCAGGTTTAAATAGCCTAGTTGTAACTTGTATGGTTTCTTGTTCTTCCTTGTGTGTACATTTAGTGGGTTAAAAAATCGAGGCATTTCTTGTTAACATGCATGAATTGCAGCCTTTTCTGAGAATGACCAAAGAGAAGGTAAATAGAATTTCCAAAGTAACAAATGCGTTCAATATATGCTTTTTGTCAGAGTTAGATTTGCTATAAACCCTTTTATATAAGGGCTTAAGGGGAAAAAAAGCTTAGAGCCGCCCTTGAGTGATAATAATTGAATTTTAAATTTAGTATTTCTACATATTTAATGGATTTATTAACACCATTATATAGTTTTGAGCAAAATTTATCGAGTTTGGCCGAACCTGTATGCAGGCTATTAATTTTGTCCCTGAACACCTTAACTTTAAAAATGCACATCTAGTCTAGGAATTTTTAGGGGTACTACATTCGATCTTGATATGCATTCTCAAAGTTGAAATATTTACATGATCAACTTAAATCAAGTTAAAGTAGGTAGATGTGCATTTTCAAACTTAAGGTGTTTAGTTGTCAGTTGATGTCAAGATAAAAGTGGAGTCTATCGATATATTATACCAAAATTTTTAAAGTAGTTCAACTATATGTCGATTTCAGATTAGTTAAAATAAATTATATGAATCTTTTGATGTAGGAAAAACTTGTCAACACAAGTCACTCTCCATACATAATGTCCAACTAACTTGTTTACATTAATTTCCTTTTATTTGTCACCAAACTACTATATTATTATTTTTCTTTATTACCATCCAACTGAATTAGATATGCAATTTATAGCTCCAACTTTTCCTTTTGACATTTGATTTTTTTCTTTCTATTATTTATGAGTATATAGTATAATAATGAAAGACAATTTAATAGAAATTGAATAGTCTCTGTCTCCACTGGTAAATCAGTAACTCTATGGTGGTCCCATTCCATTTATCTCGTGATTATTTCATAGTAAAAAACAGGATAGAGAATGTTTTTTTAATTAGTTTTTTCCACTCGGTGTGCAGTATTCTCACCAACGAGGTATTACTAAATTTGAATTTGCGTCAGAAAATTCATATTGAATTTGAAACGCTCCCTAACAAAGATGATTTTACATCAGGCTGACTCGACCGGTACTGACTATGTATTCATTGATTTAAAATTCTAAATCTGATCACTCTTACCATACCATTAGGAAATATTATTCTGGTTTCTAAAATTATTTTAAGTAGTTAACTTATTATCTAGGTTATTGGGATTTAAAAACACACGCAACAAAAAAAATTAAAATTTGAATCGAATATGTTTCATAAGAATACTTTATCAAGTGTTTAGGTACTTAATAGAAACAAGTTGTGGTTCTGGTAAATAAGTTTGAAGTGTTATCAATACGCAATGAATTTGTAAAACAAATATAAAAGATTTGAACCAAAATTACTGAATTTTGATGAACTCGTACAATAAAAGGGACATCCCCCATGCATATACATCCACTCTTCTCTAAAGACAAGAGAAGGGCAAAGGATTTTTTTTTATTTAAAAAAAGCAAAAAAGTGGATATATAATGAAATCTTCTTCATCTTTATTATATGCTCGGGCATTACAAAATATCTTGTAATAAAAAACAAACTAACAAAAATCATAGTACTATATATTCTCTCGATCCATTGATCAAACAAACAACAACAAAAAAATAAAGATCTAGATATTCAACCTTGCATGTACACACAAAATACTCGAAATAATATCATCAAACGAACGTTCTCCTATACTTCCAAACATGTTGAGCACCACATATTCTCGTACCATTTGAAAAGATCGAGTTTATAATCGATGAGATCGATATCGTCTCATATATTATTTTGGAGTACTAAGGTAATTTCTTGATATTTTTGCCTTGTGAACATCCAATTGAACCCAAAATATGATAATTAACATACCTACTAGGTGCAGAAGCATGCCTAAATCCCTTAGGCAAACAATCCCTCACTTCTTTTCCATGAAAAATAGGACCTTTATTATGATTCCTTTGAGGTTTCATCAACACATTTGACGTTCTGTCAACCATCGATGTACTACTCGATGGCTTGATGCTAGCACTGGTACTGGATAACTCGCGAATACTCGTTACATTATTCAAACAAGAGAGAAAAATAAGGTAAAAAAAGACAAGTTTTTTAAGGTTTAAAAGAGAAGTTGTAGTAGTAGTAGTATTAGTCATTTTGAGAGGAATATATGTGGAAAAGGAAAACAAAAGAGTTTATATTATATTGTTTTGGATAGAGAGAAAAAAAGAAAATAGAAGTATAAATAGGCTCGTGAATTGTTAATAAAGGTGGCAAATTTAAGTGTTTGCACAGCTCATTGTAAAGAAGAAAAGTACTCCCATCGTCCGTATCAATTTATGTGATAATATTTGATTGATAACGAATAATAATAATAACAATAACATATCTAGTGTAATTTCACAAGTGGAGTCTGAAGAAGGCAAAATGTATACCGATCGACCTTATTCCTACCTTTTGGGGTAGAAATATTATATCTTATAGACCCTCAATTCAAACCGACTAGCTAGGAATGAATTTAAGAAAAATAGAATTTTTTTTAAAAAAAATTGTGATTTTTTCAAAAAAATTATTACGTATTATAAATTATCTCATTATGAATATTTTAAAATCAAATTATTTATTAAATTTTTGAGACTGACTTTAAAAAAAATATATCGCACAAATTGAGACGGATCGGAAAGTATAATACTCTTTTGAGTTGATGAGGCAGTTGTTCTTTTGAGTGTACCATATAATATTATCAGAAATGAAGTGAAATAGTCCGTGAGTTTCTGTCATTGCTATTAATTAAGTCAGCACCTTATTCTCTTTATCATTCAAAATCCCACCTTTGTTTGTTTTTTTATTTACAAAAAAAACTTCTTTACTAGTGGAGTATTAAATTATTAATATTGTATTTTTGAATGTGGTGTGGTGGAATATGAATTTTTATTTTTAATGATATATTTCGAGTTCAAGTTTTGTAAATAAAAAAAATATTTTATAAAAAGTGTTTACTCTTTTAATGGATTTTACGTGGTGTGATTCTGAATCAATTGAGGCAAAAGGTAATTTATAAGAATGGTTAAGGAAGTGTGTGATTTTGAACTTTTAACATTGCTTGCCAGATAGATAAAACTTCAAATTTAATAACTTCTGACTTTAAAGATTTGTCAATGGACAAAAGGAGGGGTGGGGGTCGAAAGTTTGGGATCACCCATATTAAGAATTATTTGAGGTAAATTCTAGCTAAAATGGATAATTGAATATCGAATGAGGAAATAAAAGTATTTTATGGTTAATTTGGTTGTCTATCATATAAATGTTTGATAGGTGGGCTTAGTTGTATTTCATGTATAATTGAGGTATTTTATATTTTATTGTCAATTTTTTTTTCGAGCTCATATGGCTTAACTAATTGAAGTAATTAAGATAAAGACAGATTCAAAATTCAAACTCGATATAATTTTAAATTTTTAAGAAATTTTTAACATTAAATTCGTTATACATTTTAAATCTGTAAAAGTTAATATTTAATTTCTATATTTTTCAATTTATAATCACACTTTTGCCTGTGACTTATATATATATACCTGGTCAACAACGCAAGAGATTATATTTGACCCCTACCAACTTTCCTAGATTATATCATATATAGTGATCTGTCATATATTTAATTTTTTTTCTTTCTTTAGACATGTGTTTTTCTTCATTATACAACTACAATCTACCCCTCTTAACTTGGCATTGCCACAATATAGTAGACACATTCAAGATTTAAATTTGATAAATTTTTAAGTTTTTGATACTGAATGTATTATATATATTTTTTTAAATAGGCATGGTACATATTTATTATTTGTTGTGATATTAATGAATTTTTATCTCTAAATTTATATTTTATATAAAAAGAATTGAGTTTAAATGAATCTGATATCATTACATTTGGATCTTTACTTGTCAACTGCCTTCTTTCTTGGGAGTTTTAATTGATTAAGAATACAAATAAAGATCTTATAATATAAGCTCTAATAAAATGTACACTTTTAAGCTCGATGTGACATATACAAACCTAAGAAACATATTCGTGAGGCTTGTTAGGTCGAAATAGGCAATATGTGCCATGATCTTGGATCGTAACAAATAAAACTTCTCACTTTTTTTCTCATGTTACGTCAAATTACATCCAAATCCAATTAAAAAATAACTTTACAAAACAAGTTATATCAATTTACTTCTTGATATTTTCAAAATATTGAATTGGTCTTAATTTGGTTGAAGTCAGCATTGTTATCCATCATATG
Organism: Solanum stenotomum; assembly: GCF_019186545.1. Lineage (NCBI taxonomy): Eukaryota > Viridiplantae > Streptophyta > Magnoliopsida > Solanales > Solanaceae > Solanum > Solanum stenotomum. The sequence goes on from NC_064292.1 coordinate 4,484,104, forward strand.
TCTGGTGGTTAGGATTCAATGACTGTACCAACAGAAACATTTAATTTATATTATTACTAATAGTAATTTCCATAAAAGATTAATGCAAGGAAAAGTGGTTGATTAGATTAGAAATAGTAGTGGAATCAAGATTTTTACTAAAGAAGTTCAAATTACAAAAAAGTAACTACACAAAAATTTCAAAGGAATTCAACATCTACTGTATACATAAAAAGTAATTTTAACTATATATAAATAATGAGTAATTTTTTTCACCGAAATAGATTCAGATGAACCTCTCGACTTTATTGGGCTCCACCCATGATTGGAGATGTGGTAGTTATTGAGTACTGTTAGGAAGTCATTAAGTTTATTAAATGATTTAGCTCCCAATTATTTAATAGGATTTGTCTATATCAATTGATTATCAATTTAAGTTTAATGTCCAATCAATGGGTCGAAATTTTATAGTGAAACTACTATGCATGGAAAAGTAGTTGTAAAATTGTAATCCGAAAAATAAATAAATAAAAGAATCAATCTATGTATAATATATCGATTATATGGATTTTTTCGTATTTATTCATGTGTTTTATGCCCTATTTCTTTCTAATACTATAAAATTATTTTTTGAGGAATATTAGGTATTTCTTAAAAAGTTCTCAATAAGTTTATTAAAACTTTAATAAACTATAAGTTTGAATTCATGATTATAAAAACTAGAATGAATTCAATATCTATTAAAACTTTTTAAAATTAAGTTTATAGAATTTAAATTTTAAATTTGTCTGAAGTAAGTCCTATATATAGAGGTAAACATGTTCTTTTGTTGCTTGTGAGTTATGAATTAGTATGTAATTAAGATTTTAAAAATAAGGAACCAAAATTAATAAAAGGCAGTGGACATTAAGGGGAGGAGTTATAAGGTTAATTACTATTATATGGTGGGGGTCTGATAATAATTTTGACCCTGTTTAAAAGTGGAATAATGAGTATTTTAATGGTCAATGAATGTCAAAAGACAAAGTTGTTAATCTCTCCCTTTCATATTATTTGTCATTTTTTCTTTACACATCAAAAAATTATAAATAAAAAGGATATTTTTACTTATTTATCCTTCAACTCTTTTAATATGAATTAATTATGCCCAATTTAATCAGTTAGACTTTATTTATATGCTTTATCCATCGATATCAAAATTAATAATATAGTTAATTTTTGGGACTTTATATATATATATATATATATATATATATATATATATACTTTTTCCAAAATAATTAATTTAAGGTTAAAATGATTTTTTAAAATTAATTCTATTTAAATTTGTAAATCGACACGTAATTAGAGACAACTACTTGTAGTAATATGGATAAGTAATATGGAACTATGAGAATATCTTTTAGTAGACTTATAAATATATGTTTCATCCATCTCATTTTAATTGTCGCTTTAGTTTTTTTTTTACACTTATTAAAACAATAATAAATACACAAAATATAGTTTACTAAGTTATCTTTATTTCTTAGATACTTTTTGAGAATTGAGAAATATACTTTTTGAGAATTGAGTAATATTAATAACAATTACTTTTTAAATATTCACGATATAATCAAATTTAATCTTAAATTTCTAAAAACAATTATTTTGGGATAATCTTTTTGAGCTAAATCAATAATTTAAATGGGACAAAAGAGTATCAACTAGAGTGAGTTGGAGTTTTTTTTTTTGGGGGTGGAGGGGTTTAGTTGGTTGGTGGTTGTTGTCATGAACTAGGAAACATGGAAAAAAGTAAGCAGCATATCTTTAATGATGCATTGAAAATAACTCAAAAATTGTTTTAAGGATATTTTCTAACAAGTAAGGAGAGCCAGAACTTTCGTTAAAGGAAATCAACATATTTGAAGTAAGCACATTAAAAATTAAAGAAACCCAACACACATCTTCTTCGTCCTTTATTTATACAATATATATATATTTTTAACGAACATATATCAATAGAGTACAAAAGCTAGCCTTAGGCTATATTAGATGAGTCTTGGATGTGAGTAGGATGTCAAATAGAAGAATTGAATAATATTTGTACCGATTGAAATAGGTCGAATCAATAAAAAAATTGTTAATAATCGAAACAATAATTATTTGGATCAAAATGAACAAGTTAATTTGAGCCAAATCATTAGTCAATAATTTAATTAACACAAGTAAGAGTTTACTTATCATTTATTTGTTTATTATATTACAATCCATTTAATCACCAAATCCAACTAATATTTTTTTGGAAAAATTACAGAAATCCCACCTTTTAGTTTATTTATTATCATTATCCCCTATAAGTTTTACAAATCTCCAAAATCCCTCATTTTCGCGCATCAGATTAATGTATCAGCGCTTATATTATTGTATCTCGCGTATCAGATTAATGTATCAGAGCTATATAAGAGCTTATACATGCGCGAGATACAATAATATAAGCGCTGATACATTAATCTGATGCGCGAGATACACTAATATAAGCGCTGATACATTAATCTGATGCGCGAGATACAGTAATATAAGCGCTGATACATTAAACTGATGCGCGAGGTACAATAATATAAGCGCTGATACACTAATCTGATGCGCAAAAATGAGGGATTTCTGTAATTATAAATTTTTAAGGGATAAATTGTAATTTTGCCTTAAAGTATGTGATTTCTGTAATTTGCCCTATTTTTTTTAACCCCTCCTTGTAGGAGCTTCCACATTTTTTCTTCTTTGATGACTCGAACTCACAATCTTAAGGTTGAGAATGAGGAGTGTTTATCATCCGAGAAACTTCCTCTAATGATGATTCCCGACTATGTCAAACAAACCAAACAAAAAAAAAATCTTACTTTCAACGTTTTCTTACATTCATTTATGAGTCGATTTGGGCTACATATGCACTAAGTTGGCTCAAATTTATAGATGAGTTTAACTTGGGCCATGCCCAAAATTACTTTGATGGGGCTATCCAGTTATTGAAAGACAAGAATTGAACCCGATGACCAGTTTTTATCCTACTATTTAAACCATGTTTAATTTTTAAAACAAAGTTATTTAAAATATAACCATTATTAATAAACTTATAACCATTTCGTACTATACATGTTATATTAATAAAAATAAAAAAAATAAAAAATGTTGTATTAATAATATGATACTTGTCGGCTCAAAATAACAAATATTGGCGATCTATCAAAATTTATGAATAATTTATGTCAAAGTTATGACATTATTGGATATTATTATCTATATATATCGACTTAGGTGCATTTTATTGACTATAGGTATGGAATACATATAGCTAGAAGAGTGCACAACATAACGGACATATTAATTATAACACACTCATGCTAATAAACATACAAACATTAAAATGGATCCTTGTAGATGAAAATACTATTGATCCAAAATTTTGTAGGAATCGGGTGGGAAGATATTATAAATACATACCCATAAATAATTTTGTTACTTCAAAATATGTCTATCTCTTTTTGTCATACGCATAAACCCCAAGTAGAAGATAGCTGAGATAATATGACTTACTAAGACAAATGGTTATAATTAATAAAATAACTAACATATTTTATATGATTACGTATAAACAAATGAGATAAAATATTTTTTTTTCAAAATATTGAAAGTACCATTGGCTCAATAGATTCGCCGCATGCGATTTACATAATTACAATTTTAATTATGTATCAATTCGTGTTGTTTTAATTTATTTTTTTTCAATCAGAATATATATTGACTTATTCTAATAATATAACTTTGGTCGATTAAAGAACAATTTGTGTTTGAGTGATAAATTGGAGAAATACAAAGTCAATTATTTAGAATAAAACTTACACTCAAACCTACATGACATACGTATACATATAGTAACTATAACAAAAAATACGTCTAGTGGCAATAAAATTTTCTTTTAGTAGTAATATAGAGTCGCTGAAGTTTTTAGCGAAATTTTATACAGTACTAGTTATATATATTCATATTTATTATTGTAAGTGTAATTCAGTCTCTGTTTCTTTTGTTATTTTTCATTTCTTAACCCTTATTTTTAAAAATTATAATTTAACTTTTGATTTGACTAATGAGAGAAATGAACATCGAGTTTGATCTTATTCTTATATCTACATGCAAGACAACTTTTATATATCGACACATTTGACATATGTTATTTTTTAAAATAAAAATTTAGGTATTAAAAAAGTTACACGAAAAATATTATAAATTGTAATTTTTTTATATCAATATGATGAAAAAATACATTTTAAATTTTATTAAAAGAACATTGTGCGCGGCAATTTTTAATTAGGATTATGATTAACTTTGTTTTTAGTCATAATTTTTAATGGTACTTTTTAACAAGTCGAAACTTATTAATTTAAACTAATCATTAAACTTTATATTGATAACTATAGGTATCCTTCATAACATTTAAGTTTTTGAAAGCGAGAGTAGTGTGAATCATGAAATTAACTATTTTATAATTTTTTTGTGTAAATTTATGTTTAATTATTTTATGAATGATCATTCTAAATTGAGAAATAAATATATAAAGGAACAAATGTTTCAATTTAAAACTATGTAATAAATCAAAATTGATGACAATGAAGACTTGTGTAATCATTCAAAAAAGGTTCATGAGATACGTAATCTCCTAATTTTTTATGGAATGTTTTTAATGATTTACTTTATTAGAATTAGAACTTACCTTTTAAGTTATTTATAAAATTTCATTATTATTAAGAATAATTATTGACAAGTTTAATGAGATTATATATACCGCACTTATATTACCTAGTATAATTATAAATAAGTAGAGTTATTAAGGACTAAAATATATTAACCTGACATATTTATTTTGTATATTGTCAAACGTGAATTTTCTTCAATTTAATAAACAAGTGTTTCATTTAATATATTTTTCTCTCGAAAGTACATTTATGGAAAAAGGAAAAATTTCTTCTATATTGACTTGGGGTAAATTTTTTGAAAATCTGGTCAAATGAGCATTTACTATTTTTCCTTTTCATCCTCATTTTCTTAATAGGAAAAACATAATGTTAAAAAAAAAACAAAGAGTAATACATAGACAATTGTAAAACTTGTTAGTAAATTACATTTAGATACTTAAACTATTATTTTCTTCAATTAAGTACTTGAACACATGATAAGTTGTTTGAGTAAACACCTTCAATTCAAATTTTAATTTTTCTTTTTGTACCATATCATCAATTACTCGTGATGTAGATATTTTAACCACTTAAAATATGTCGTCTCCTTTCATTATATGTCATAAAAATTAGTATTTTAGATATGTTCTAATTGAGAATGATGTGTATAATTAAAAATAATATATATTTTAAATGATTAACTTATATACATAATGAACATTTGAAATAGTGAAGAAAAATATCTTTCAAAATTTAAATTGAAAGTATCCAAAATAAACATTTTATCGTATATTTAAGGACTCAACTAAAACAAATACTTAAAGTACATAAACAAATTTTGCTCATAAATTTAAAGGGCTATTAATCCAAATATCAAGAATAAAATTTCCTTCAAACAGTCTTTTGTCCAAATTCAAAGGTCATCATAATCATTTTTTGTTTTGACAACAAATTAAACTTATCCCAATCTTTGAAAACGATTTAATGTGCCAACATCTTTATCCATCGTTGATTTGCTCTTTCATCCAACAATGTACAAATTTGATCCTTATGATTGTCTTCTCATTGGCTATGTTATAACCCTCGTGGGCTATAAATTAAAATACCATAACCAATCTTTGGAACTCACATACACAACAATTCACTTCTATCTCGTTTTCATTAATCAAAAAGCAAAACTTGTTTTTTTGCATCAGAGGAAACATAACAAATGACTCGTAAAGAAAAAAATCTTGATTCCACTGCTACAAAAAAATCTAGTTCCCATAGTAGCAAAGCAGGTCTCGAATTCCCTATTGGTCGTATAGCCCGAATCTTGAAAGCTGAAAAGTATGCCCTGCATGTCGATGCGGGAGCTCCTGTATTCCTTGCCCTTTTTCTTGAGTACCTTATAGTTGGGTAGCCAGATTCACCTCAACAACAAGGTACTCAAGCAAACAGCAAGGAATAGTGAAGCTTCAACGTCGACACGTTTTGACATACTTTTCGGGTTAAAGGATTCGGGTGATACCATCAACTTGAAATTGGAGACATGCTTTGCTCCTGTGAAAAAGAGACTCTTTTGCAGGAACGGAATCAAGGATTTTTCCTTTTCCGACCATTTGTTAATTTTCCTCTACTACAAAAAGGATTTTTTTGATTTTTGATCGATGAAACTTAAGAGAAATGAAATAAAAGAATTGAACTACTATGTGTGAGTGGGTTTGAGGGGAAATCTGGTCTTGGTATTTATAGCCCACAAGGTTACAATCCAGTCAATGAAAAAAATAAATTGTAACATCTCGAAATTTGAAATAACTAGAAAAGAAGTGTAAAATCTGGAAATAGTCATTTTTGGAAAGTGTAAGGAAATCTGGAAAATTTTAAGTACGTTAAAGTGAGTTTTTGGTCAACTTCAAACGACCATAACTCCTAGCCTAGGATGAGTTAGGTGTAGTTCCAGATATGGTTGGAAATCTCTTGGAATTATCTTCTCAATGCCACTGAGTTTGCGTGATTTCGATATCGTATGAGTAAGTTATGCCTTTCGGAAGTTGGCTGTTGGATTAGGAAATGTCCAATCAGGATTTTTGAAGGGTAGTTTGGTCTTTTCCTTACCCGATTAATTAAATCCGTTTTAGTAAATTAAGTGGGGTCAAAACTGAGTTAGTTCAGTTTACTCTTTTGAAAAATAGAGTTAGGGCTTTTGGAGAAAGAACGCAAGAGAAAGGAGAAGAGGAAAAACAAGATTCGCTAAGAACGATCAATTTTGGTTGTGGATTCGCCAAGGAATTGATCCTACAAGGTATGTGAGTCTCTCATAGCGTTGGGTTCATTCACCCATGCACCAAGCATGTTTAATTCAGTGAAATTCGTCCTAGAAGAGTTGGAAAATTGATGTTCTTAACAAATATTCTTGAATTCGAATGTTGTTAGCGAATTAGGATGAATTGAGAAGTTTATGAGATCCTTACATTGAGTTTAGGGTTGCTTTGAGTTAGTTTCTTGAGTATACATGCTGGGCATCGGGATCTAAAATGAATTTGAGGAAGATAATCGAATTTAGGTGGATTGAGGCTGAAAAACGAAGAAGGAAAAAGTTGAGTAAGGTTCATGAAACAAGTTTGCGTCGCGGACTTGTTCCCACAGTGAACAAAAATCTGCTCCGCGTCCCGGAGAGGACGCGGATTCCACTGTCTCAAATTTTAATTTTGCGAATAATTATTTAGGAACATCTCCGTGTCGCAAACTTGTTTCAAGACTGTGATTTCGTAACTTTTCTCAAGTTTAGCTATTCCAAATCATTCCTAAACATCAAGAGACCTTTCCTATCACAAATCATAATCCTTGAATCCATAATTCAAATTCAAGGAAAGTAAAGAGTAAATTCAAGTAAAGTTAAAGAGTCAAGTCAAGAGCAGTTAAGATCAAAGTCAAGAGAAGTCAACAGTCAGTAAGAGAAGTTCATTTCAAGTTTTCACAAGTCTTTTACAAACGCTTTAACTTTGTTTTAAGACTTAAGTTTGAGAAAATGGTCAAAAGCCCCCCAATCTATAGCCGGATTCCCAACTACACACTCATACTTTACGGGGGTCCTATTACCCCCCTGAATTATTTTAAAATGAAATAAGTACCTCCCTAAATGCTTACATGGCAAGTGAGTGTATTTCACTCTCTTTGAGAGAGTGAGCAGCCAAAACAATATTAAAATTTTGTTTTAAATATGTTATTTCATATCTCTCCACGGTAGCATATGTCAAATCTCTCCACCCTTATCATCCCAAAATCGCCGTGCCATTACCGCCATCTTCACCAGATTCATTATTGTAAATTTCTAACAACTCTCATGTAAAATTTTTGAAAAAACCAATCAAATCCACCATCTCCAATCACCAAAAAATAATTTGAATCAAATTTGAAAAATCAATCTAGGTTCAAATGCAATTGTACCATAAAAAAGAAAAAATATTTTTTACATGTAGATCTAAATCCCTCATGTGTGTTTTAGTTTGTTTTCTAGATTCTCGACAAGCAATTACCTTCTCTTGATTATAAAAACTCCATCACATAAACTTATAAAATTATGAAAATACCCACAAACATTAATTAGATTCATAGTGATCTTGGTGGTGGTGTGAATGTTCTCTTTTTCGAGCTTTATTCTTTGAAAGAAATGACGGGAGCTCGTTGAGTAGGTGGAGGAGCTAATGGTGAAGGCGGACAAATAACAAAGGCATAGATGGAGATGGTGGTGGCAGCGAAATTCTCAGACTATGCCGACGGCTGCGACATATCCCTCCGAAGAAGACAAAAGAGACCCCCCAATTTAACCCCTAATATTTTCTCCACATCAAAGTTCTCAAAAAATAATTAGGGCTAAAAAATGAATGAAGAATAAAGGTTGAAGAAGAAAGAGAAAAAAATGTCTTTTAAAAAAAGATCTGCAGGTGAAAACACGTGTCAAGCGCGTGTGTTTCACCACAAGACACATATCTGGGTATGACGTTTTAAGGGGCTACTTATTTCATTTTAAAATAATTCAGGGGGGTAATAGGACCCCCGTGAAGTATGAGTGTGTAGTTGGGAATCCGGCTATAGGTTGGGGAGGGTTTTGGCCATTTTCTCACTTAAGTTTTGAAGTTGAGTAAAAAGTAAGAGCAAAGTTCATTTCTTTAAAATGATATATGGGAACTAAGTATTTCCAAGAGTAAATGTTTTTCACATTTGAGATGAGAGGAAACTGAGATTTCCAAAAGAGTTTTGAACAACAAAAGGGAACATTGACTCCAAGAGAGCTTTTTAAGCCAAGTTTGAGCAATTACCTCAAACCAGAGAAGAAGTTGTTTTAAAAACATATGAGCTAAGTATATTTGGGGAGTAGTATTGAGCACCGATATGAGAATGCGAGTTCATATTAACTCAAGCCCCCATAAACCATGTAGCCATCATGAGCAGAAAAAAGAATCATACTTTTTAGATGATTCCTTAGTGCTTTTTAGCATAGACTAGTGGATCCACTTGGTAGTTCAGGTTCTATACTGATGGCAAGGTATAGGACGGTCCTTGGCAACGTGAGGTAAAACGTTGTACCATCACTTAGGCTCATAGTGATGGTTGTCGGTTAGAGAATCTCCCACAGAAGTTATATTATTTTCTAAATGAGTAAAGTTAAGTTTGTTATTGTTTTATCTTTAACGAACTAAGATTGTTTTCAGTTGTTTTGTAAGCTTTATATATATATATCGCATGTGTTTTATTGCTTTATATTGAGTTGAGAAGAGCCAGGTAAGTGTTTCTTTCAGAACCTCTATCAAGCCTATGTTTGTTAGCATTCCAACTCGCATACTCGTACATTCAATGTACTGATGCAAGTTGGCCTGCATCGTCTTATGATGCAGACGTAGGTAACCAGGATCAACATCCAACGTTTCGTTGATTCAACTTGAGCACTCAGAGTCTGTGGGTAAGCCTCATTGCATTTTAGAGGATTTCTTTATTTGCTTTCTGGTCTTTCAGATGTTAGGATGATCGGGGGTCCTGTCCCGACATCCTTTTTTGTTTTAGAGGCTTCATAGACAATTAGTAGTCAGATGTCTTTACTTTTCATTTCATATGTTAAAGACTTGAGTTTGCCTTAAAGGCCAGTTGAATGTTCCCTTATAACATTCTAGTTACTTCATAAGTGTGTATGTGACGAGTTAAGTCTTCCGCTGAGTTAGTAAGTCAGGCCAAGGATTCGCTTGAGACCAGCAATGATCTTTGAGTGCCAGCCCTGCCCAGGGTGTAGGCTTAATGAGTGATATAAGTCACGAGGATTGAACTTGTAGATCGTTGGATGAAAGAGCAAATTAACGGTGGATAAAAATGTTGACACATATAACCATTTTAAGAATTATGATAAATTTGTTGCCAAAAAAAAAGATTATGATGAATTTGTTACCAAAAATAAAAATTATTATATATGGTGAATTTTGAATTTGGTCAAAGATTTTTTGTGGAATATTTTATCCTTGATATTTAGCATAATAGACCTTTAAGTTTATTAATAAATTTTGTTTAGAAATTTGAATTATTATTTATTTTAATTATATATCTAAACATATCATAAAGTGGTTGGATTAGTTACTTTTGGTTTAAATTTTGAAAGTAAATTTTGTGCATGACCTCAAATATCTATTATGTAGATAAGCTAACTTTTTAAATTATGTTGTCTCCTTTAATCATACGCATCATCCTCAATCGCCTTGAAGTTTGAGAGGACCTCTAGTATAGTACTCTATTCATTAACTAGCATTCTTTGTCCTAGGCAAAACCGTCCTTGTCAATTTTTCGAACATACTAGTAGTTTTATGTCTTATTAAGATTAATTTGTATAATGAAATGAGATATATTTTGAGTGGTTAAGTTGTCTATGTCATGAGCAATTGAGAACACACACAAAAATAAATCATAATTTAAATGAAAAGTGTCTACCATGATCACTTTATCATGTGTTTAGCTATTCAATTTTAACAAATAGTTCAAGTGTCTAAAATAATTTATTTCCAAATTTAAGGGGAGTGTCTATGTATTAAGCCTTGATTTTTTTTATCTAACATTATGTTATTATCCACGGAGAAGGGCCTAAAATGCTCGCCAACTATTTGAATTGGTACAAAACTATCATTCATCCATCTTTCGCCCCCCAAATAACCATGACGTCAACCTTTTGACCCAAAAAATACATACGACGTTAATTTTTTGGCTCATATTTGTTCTTATTTTTAACAATTCTCCTAAAGTAAAATATTAAATATTTATTATTATGTTGCCTAATCTGATTGGTCCAAATTTAAACCCTTCTCAAATAAATAATAGAAACCACTTATGATTCATATTTTGACCCAACACATTTGAAAATAATATTCAAAAAATTATTAATTTCATGATATCTTCCTACTGACCTATTTTAAATCAATCCCCAATTTATTATAATCTAATGCATAACTAGGGATCCCAGTAAAATGCATACTCGTCCCATTTGATGATCCATCCAAAAAAATATATTATTTTTATTAATATAAAATTATCTGTCAATTATCCAAACGTCTTGTTTATTTCCTCTTTTAATTTTTTTTTATTAATCTCTAATTCTTAATTAGAATATCAAGGGTTCAAACTTAAAATGAACTTACATATTTATATTCTTTTAATTTGTATTATTATCATGGTGGGGTGAGGTTAGTAGAAACAATTATTTTCATTCTTTTATTTTGAATGTTTAGATACACACAAAAGAAAAATGCAATATACTTATATAGGTTCTTAATAAAATCATCTTTTATTGAACTAATTATTTCAATACGAATGTGGTCATTATTTTTCTCCCTTGTTTTGTCATAAATTGGAAAATATAAATTAAAAGATGGTAGACAAGATCCAAAAAAGAAGTGGAAGAGAGAGGAAGTGAAAAAGAGGGGTGGGGTGGGTGGGGAGGGAGGATAGTGGGGGAGGTGAGTGTAGAGAGTAGAGGAGTAATTTTTTATTTATTTATTAAGAATTCAAAATTCAGGCCAATCATATGTGCATGTATATTATGTAATTTTGAAATTACTTTAATGAAAAAAGCCTAAAATACCCTTAAACTATGAGATTTGGTGCAATGCCCTCCATCCACTTTATGAGTATGGACGTTATCTGTTTTATTACGTCAAAAAATTGATGTCAGAGATATTTGGGAGCAAAAAGCTGGATGAAGGATACTTTTGCATCAATTCAATTAGTTGAGGGGCATTCTAAGCTTTTCCTAAGAAATAAAAGGATGGAAAGAAAGAAATTAAGTGCACGTTTGACCATATTTTCACTGCAAATTACTCACAAAAATTTAAAAATAACAAGAACTAGTGAAGAAAGTTTTCCATTTCTCCCAAATGTACTTTCGGGAAAAAACTCAGAAAAAGTACAAACATACTTTCGAAATCATAAATGGTACAAAAATATCCTCTATTATACTTTATAGTTACATACGCCTTTACCTTCAATTTTTTGGATTATGTATATCCTTAAGGCTAACAGGCTGACACTGTAATAAGAGTTAAGAGTTAGAGAGGTAGATCGAAGAAAAATGAATAAGCAGAGGAGAGATGATTAGAAATGACATGAAATAACTTTAGCTTATTAATACATGGCCCTAGATAGGAAGCTATGTAGGTTAAGGACCAGGTAGAGGATTAACAAATAACTAAGTGTTGTCATACTTTATACGGGAGAGACCCCTCTCCTCTTCCACTCATTAAACCATTATTTAGTAATCACATAGTTGGTTATTTTTCAATGTATTACTGTCTTTTGCTTTATTTGCTTTATATTATCCTATTTTGCTATCATATTTTTCTTGGTAACTCTGCCTCGAAGACTTTTGCTTTGAGCCAGTGTCATTCTATCGGAAACAACCCCTCTACCCTACAAAGATATGAATATATAAGGTCTGCATATATCCTATATATGGCCTTAATTTCTAGACCACACTTCATTTCAAATCTAGTTCCTCGACCAACACGAACCCTAATTACACGTTCAGATATGCTACACTTTTTAGTTATGTGATTGTCCGACATTGAAATTAAACTATACAAATGGATACAAAGTCTTACAACTACGTATGAAGCCAAGTTCCCTTGAAGAACTTCCTCTACTGATGATCCATGTCGGTAGAGGCGTTACATCACTATAACAAAAAAACTTTTTAGCGGTTATAAATATACACATTAACAAAAAGTGATAAATCTTTTACCGCCATTAGTTAATTGCCATTGGATTCAGTGTTACTACAGGCTTTAAGGACATTTATAAAGAGTGTTAAATACCACTAAAAATATATTTTTAGCATCAATTAAGCTATTGCCGTTAATTAATTATCGATAAAGATCATTTTTGATGTAGTACGTAACAATTAATACAAGCTTATATAGTGCGATCAAAAGTAAAATAATATTAGACCTCAAACTATCGTTACCTTATGTTCAAAAATTGATTGGCAATTTGAAATCCCTTTATTATACTCATCGTTCTCAAATCTCAATCCTTACTCCTTTGAGATAATAATTTGTCTTCCTAGTCTCAAATTTTATTTCTAGAATAGTAACTTGTTACCAGAGGTGGAATCATGATGTACACAACTTCGTTTCGGTTCAATTTTTTAATTATATCATGAGCTTTGATTTTTTATTTTTAAGAAAGTTGTTTTAATTGGGTAAAGTTTAAGTAATTATGTAGAATTTTTAATGTCGTGAAGCATCCTAGATTTTTTTTCACTGATGGGTCGAGCAGAATACTCGAAGTCAAAGTCATGATCGATAAACTCCGGTTTTAATTATTTTTGTTTCTGAACTTGATTTCATATTAATTGTTAAATCGTGAATAAATTCCGCTATAAAATAATTGGGGGTGCAAATTCTTTTTAAAAAGCAATTATAGATGTCAATCATAAAACGATAAATATTCTTTTCTTCTTAATTAGTGATCTCAAAGTTCAAGCCTACCCGTATTTGTCCGGTCGGGCTCCAATTTTTCTGAAGCAAATCAAAATATAGTCAAACCCCAATACTAAACATCAAATTAAAAAGATACATAAATAAATAAATAATAATAATAATAATAATAATAATAGACGTGTTTCCAAAACTCTAAACCATCCCCACTTGCTGATGGATGTATTTTAAACGAGTCCGGAGCCTAAAAGTAAAAAAAAAATTGACAAAAATTCCAAAATGGCACATCAAATTTTTTTCTAATCAAAATGGCAAAATCACTACTGACGTAGCCATTTTGTTTGACACCGTTAAAAGATCAAAATCGCTGCCCTATCAGCGATTTTGTCCAACTTTGTATTTTTCTTTTCAGAAAATCGCCGCACGTGCAGCGTTTTTGCGATTTTTTTTTTTATAAAATTAGTTTTTATAAAAACAAATTTATTTTATTTTTTTGAAAATGGCTGCCTTGGCAGCGATTTTCGTTAATGTTTTTTTAAAAAAGAATTTAAATCGCTGCTGTTGTAGCGTTATTATAAATTTTGTGGAATTTTTTTTTTTATGGAAATTGCTGCCTTGACAGTGATTTTGGTAGAACTATTTTTTTTTTTTAAAAAAAAATCGCTGCCTTGGCAGCAATTTTGGTGGATCTATTTTTTCTTTTGATTTATTTTTTTTTGAAATTTCTGGCAGCTAGTCAACATCTAATTATTAAAAAAAATTATTTTTAAAATCGAATGGCAGCGATTTTGGTGGAATTTTTTTTTCCAGAAAATCGCTGCCCGTGCAACGTTTTTGCAGTTTTTTTAAAAAAAATTAAAATTGCTGCTATGACAGCGTTTTTATAAAAACAAATTTATTTTATTTATTCTAAAAAAAAAAATTCCACAAAATTTATAATAACGCTGTTGTAAAAAAAATAAAATAAAATAAAATAATAATAATAAAATATATATATATATATATTAACGAAAATCGCTCCTTGGCAGCGATTTCCAAAAAAATAAAATAAATTTGTTTTTATAAAAACGCTGTCATAGCAGCAATTTTAATTTTTTTTAAAAAAAAACTCGCAAAAACTCTGCACGGGCAGCGATTGTCTGAAAAAAAAAATTAAAAAATTCCACCAAAATCGCTGCCAAGGCAGCGATTTCTAAAAAAATAATATATTTTTTTCCACAAAATTTATTATAACTCTGCAACAACAGCGATTTTTTTTAAAAAATATTAACAAAAATCGCTGCCAAGGCAGTGATTTCCAAAAAAATAAAATAAATTTGTTTTTTTTATAAAAACACTGTCATAGAAGCGATTTTAATTTTGTTTAAAAAATAAATCTCAAAAACGCTGCACAGACAACGATTTTCTGAAAAAAAAGAAAGAATGTTGGACAAAATCGCTACGTCAGTGGCTATTTTGCCCTTTTGGTTAGAAAAAAATTTGATGTGCCTTTTTAAAATTTTTGTCAATTTTTTTTTGTCCTTTAGGCTCCGGACTCTATTTTAAACTTGGAAATAGCTGTATCCACATCTTAATTGCCAATAACTTTTTAATAAATACTACTCCTTTGTTTGTTTCAATTACTATTTACACCGTCAAAATATATTCTCCTTGATTTGAATTTCTTAAATACTTTCTAAATATTTTAAATTTTTTAATTATATATAGTGACTTAGCTTATAGAACTTCTTATGAAATTTTTACTGATTTTTTTTATAAAAAAATTGAAGATTTTATGTCGAATTCATATAGAATATTAGTTAATTAGTTTGATCTTCATTCTTCGAATCAAGCTAAGCAAATTAAAACAGAGTGAGTACTTACAAATTATTAGAGTACTAAAGTTACTATACAACAACAATAAGAAGAAGATAGACCACATAAAATTTCATGAGTTTGGAGTCTGAAAATAATAAAATGTATGTAGATCTTTCCTTTGTCTTAGGAGGGTAGAATGGTTGTTTTCGATAAATCGTTCGCTTAAAGGAGGACTATTTGAAGCATGGTTATAAGAAAATATGACAATAAATATCAAGATACAAAGAAAATAAAACAGCATTAATTGTATTAAATATCTATTAAACACGGTTATTAAAGAGGAGAAGGGATAATTAAGGCTAACCTCATGTCTCTCCCGCATAAATTAAAGTGTACGATTATAATCAATTACCTACTAACCTTTTACTTTAATCCACGATCTTCACTAAAGCCGCATCACGTATCAATTATAATTATAATTCAAATAATAGAGCTCTTATATCCATTTAAAGGTTATTTCTCAGATATTATTTTCCAAGGTCAAAGGTATGTGTACTTGCAAATTGCCGTACGTTGATTTTGTCCTTGTAGAGTAGGTAGAAAAAGACTTGTGATTAGGACCTTTTTTTTAAATTTTATTTTGAATATACCTTATATTAAACTGAAGAATATGACTCTTAATTTTAATAATCATATTGCATAAATTAAATAGAGGCGGAGTTAGGATCTCAATTTTTATGAGTTTGGAATTCTTAAATAATAACTTCAAGTGGTAATGATCAGGTTCTAAATTTAATATTTGTATATATTTAATAATTTTCCTTACAAATATATTATTTGAGCAAAAGCTACTGAATTCGATCGAATCTGTATCAGGACTTCTAGCTCGACCCTTGTCATCATAAACCAGTTAACAAGGTCAACTCATGATGATCCGTAAACTTTAGCTTGTTTAGATAAAATTGATTGGTAATTAGTTGATCCAATCTGACAAGTCACTCATCATAACTATTAATTAACATTAATTAATTACTTTTGTTATAGCGGCAAGTAATGTTTTAAATAAAATTCTAAATGTTGCTGATGAAGGAAAAAAGAGAAAAAGAAGAAAATATCGTGTAGGCATATTAGGATAGATATGATTAGGAATGAAGATTAGGAATGAAGTTATATTGGGCAAGGTCGAAGTGACTTTCGTAGCGGACAAGATGAGGGAAGTGAGACTGAGATGATTCAGACATGTGAAGAAGATGTGCTACGAATGCATGAATAAAGAGGTGTGAGAAGTTGGATGTAGTAAGAGCTAGAGTGATAAGGTAGAGTGTAGACCGAAGAACNGATGATTTAGACAAGACATGAAACGACTTCAGGTTACGAAGGAATTAGACAGGACATGAAATAACTTTAGTTTACGCAGGACATAATCCTAGATTAGGAGGTATAGAGTTCAAGGATCAACATAGATGGTTAGTTAATATATAGCTGATTGTTGTCGCACTGGGAAAAGCCCCCTCTTCCCCTCATTAAACCATTATTTAGTTAGTAATCACATAATTGCGAACTATCATTATAATTTTTTATTAGCAGGAACTTGGTACTAAATCACATTATTAACCACAGTTAAATAATAATACGGTCTCTATCCTAATTTATGTAATATTCTTTTCTTTTTCAATTGTCTAAATAAGAATATCACATTTCCATAATTAGAAATCCTCTTTACCCTTTAATAAAATAATTTATACTAACAACTTAAATATCTCAAGTTTATTTTGGACCCTAAATTGCAAAATATGCCTTGTTATTTTGTAACTATCTTAAGTCAAACGATATAAGGCAGTATTATTGATACGCCCAAGGTTTTCTTTCAATAAACCATGTCAAAAGGAGAAGGCCATAGATATAAAATATATCTATTTATCAATTAGGATTAAACAAAACCAGAATAATTAACAATTAAACACAACTATTTTATATAGTGGACATTCTTTAAGATTTTTATATTAGAACGTTCACTGAAGAACAAGAGCTAGTGAAGAAAGTTTTCCATTTCTCCAAGATGTACTTTCGGGAAAAAATTCAGAAAAAGTAAAAATATACTTTCGAACTATCATAAATGGTATGGAATACCCAATGTTATATTTTATAGTTACATATGCCTTTACCGTCAATTTTTTGGGTTATGTATACCCTTGACTAACAGGCTGACACTGTAATAAGAGTTATTAGAGAGGTAGATGTAGTTCGAAGAACAATGGATAGGGCAAGGAGAGGTGATTAAATATGACATGAAATAACTTTAGCTTACCGAATGCATGACCCTAGATAGGAAGCTATGTAGGTTAAGGACCAGATAGAGGATTAATAGATAGCTAAGTGTTGTCGCACTTTATATACGGGAGAGACCCCCCTCTCCTCTTCCACTCATCAAACCATTATTTAGTAATCACATAGTTGGTTATTTTTCAATGTATTACTGTCTTTTTGCTTTATTTGCTTTATATTTTCCTATTTTGCTATCATATTTTTCTTGGTAACTCTGCCTTGAAGAGTTTTACTTTGAGCCAGTATCGTTTTATCGGAAACAACCTCTCTACCTCCACAAAAATATGAATATATAAGATCTGCATATATCCTATGGCCTTAATTTCTAGATCACACTTCATTTCAAATCTAGTTCCTCGACCAACACGAACCCTAATTACGTTCAGATATGCTACACTTTTTTATTTATGTGAACACTGAAATTAAATACAAATGGATACAAAGTCTTACAACTACGTATAAAGTCAAGTTCCCTTGAAGAACTTCCTCTACTGATGATCCATGTAGGTAGAGGTTACGTCACTACAATAAAAAGACTTTTTAGTGGTAATAAATATACAGATTAACAAAAAGTAATAAAGCTTTTGCCGCCATTAGTTAATTGACATTGGATCCAGTGTTACAATAGGTTTTAGGAACATTTACAAAAAGTGTTAAATGCCACTAAAAAAATATTTTTAGCAGCAATTAAGCTATTGCCGTTAATTAATTATCGGTAAAGATCATTTTTGATATAGTACGTATTAATTAATACAAGCTTATATAGTGCGATCAAAGGTAAAATAATATTAGACCTCAAACTATCGTTACCTTATGTTCAAAAATTGGTTGGCTATTTGAAATCCCTTTATTATACTCGTCGTTCTCAAATCTCAATCCTTACTCCTTTGAGATAATAATTTGTCTTCCGAGTCTCCAATTTTATTTCGAGAATAGTTACTTGTTACCAGAGGCGGAACCATAATGTACATGTTTTGGTTCAATTTTTTAATTATATCATGAGCTTCGATTTTTTATTTTTAAGAAAACAGTTTTAATTGGGTAAAATTTAAGTAATTATGTAGAATTTAATATCTTGAAGCAGCCTAGATTTTTTTTTTCACTGATGGGTCGATCAGAATAGTCTGAGTCAAAGTCATGATTGATAAACTCTTGTTTTAATTATTTTTGTTTCTGAACTTGATTTCATATTAATTGTTAAATCGTGAAGAAATTCTGCTATACAAATAGTTTGGGGCGCAAATTCTTTTTTAAAAGTGATTATTGCGTCGATCATGTTGTGATAAAGTAATAAATGTTCTTTTCTTCTTAATTAGTGATCTCAAAGTTCGACCCTACCCCTGTTTGTACAGTCGGCTCCAAATTTTCTGAAGCAAAATCAAAATATAATCAAATCCTAATATAAACACTAAACATCAAATTAAAAAGATACATAAATAAATAAATATTATTATTAATAATAATAGACGTGTTTGCAAAGCTCTAAACCATCCCCACTTGCTGATGGATGTATTTTAAACTTGTAAATAGCTGTATCCACATCTTAATTGCCAATCACTTTTTGATAAATACTACTCCTTTCTTTCGTTTTAATTTATTTATTTCGATTACTATTTAGACTGTCAAAATATATTCTCCTTGATTTTAATTTTTTAAATACTTTCTAAATATTTAAAATTCTTAATTATATATAGTGACTTAGCTTATAGAACTTCTTATGTAATTTTTAGGGAAAATTTCATTTTAAAAAATTAAAGATTTTATGTCGAATTCATACTAAATATTAGTTAATTAGTTAGACCTTCATTCTCCTAATCAAGCCAAGCAAACTGAAACAGAGCAAGTACTTACAAATTATTACTAAAGTTACTATACAACAACAAGAAGAACAACATACATGCATCGCATAATTTCATGAGTATGGAGTCTGAAAATGATAAAATGTACATCGATCTTATCTTTGTTTTAGGAGGATAGAATAATTATTTTCTATACAATTTTGACTTAAAAAAGGAGTATCTGAAGCATAGTTATAAGAAAATATGACAATAAATACCAAAAATACAAGTAAATAAAGAAACATACACGATTTCTCGATCTTCACTAAAACCGCATCACGTATCGATTATAATTATAATTCAAATAATAGAGCTCTTATATCCATTTAAAGGTCATTTCTCAAATATTATTTTCCAAGGTCAAAGGTATGTGTACTTGCAAATTGTACGTTGATTTTGTCCTTGTAGAGTAGGTAGAAAAAGACTTGTGATTAGGACCTTTTTTTAAATTTTATTTTGTATAGCTTATATTAAAGTGAAGAATATGACACTTAATTTTAATAATCATATATTGCATAAATTAAATAGAAGTGGAGTCAGGATTTCAACTTTTATGAGTTCGGAATTTTTAATATTTGTATATATTTAATAATTTTCTTGATACAAAAATATATTGTTTGAGTAAAAGCTACTGAATTTGATCGAATCTGTCGGGACTTCTCCGCCCTTATCATCATAAATCAGTTAACAAGGTCAACTCATGATGATCGGTAAACTTTAGCTTGTTTAGATAAAATTAATTGGTAATTAGTTGAACCAATCTGATAAAGCACTCATCATAACTATTAATTAACATTAATTAATTACTTATGTTATAGCGGCAAGTGATGTTTTAAATAAAATTCTAATGTTGCTGATGAAGGAAAAAGGAAGGGGGAAAAAAGAAGAAGAAACCATCGTGTAGGCATATTAGGATAGATATGATTAGGAACGAAGCTATATTGGACAAGGTCGAAGTGACTTTTGTAGCGGACAAGATGAGGGAAGCGAGACTGAGATGATTCAAACATGTGAAGAAGAGGTGGTACGAATGCATGAATAATGAGGTGTGAGAGGTTGGATGTAGTAAGAGCTAGAGTGGTAGAGGTAGACCAAAAAAAGGGGGAGGGAGGAGGAAATAGACAAGACATGAAATAACTTCAGGTTACGGAAGCCACAATCCTAGATAGAAATGTATGAATGTCAAGGATCAACGTAGATGGTTAGTTGATAGCTAAGTGTTGTCGCACTTTATGTGGGAGAGCCCCCCTCTCCTCTTCCCCCTCATTAAACCATTATTTAATTAGTAATCACATAGTTGCAGACTATCATTATTTTTTTAATAGCTTAAACTTTAGGATGAAATGATCACATATTTAAAATATGACACCATAGTAGACAAATATCATATTTTTTAAAAACTTGGTAGTTCATATATGAGGTGCATGCAATGAAAAACATAATTAAGTAAATTTAGGTAATAAATCACATTTTTAACTACGGTTAAATAATAGTCTCTCTATCCTAATTTATATGATACTCTTTCCCTTTTTATTATCTAAAAAGGAATGTCACCTTTCCATAATTAAAAAAAGAAAAATCATCTTTACCCTTTAATAAAATGATTATACTAACAACTTAAATATCTCAAGTTTGTTTTGGATCCTAAATTTCAAAATATGTCTTGTGTTTTCTGAAACTTTGTGTTACGTCAAACGATACGAGGCAGATACGCCCCAGGTTTTCTTTCAATTCAAAAGGAGAAGGCCATAGATATAAAATATATCTATTTATCAATTAGGATTAAACAAAACCATAATAATTAACAATTAAACACAACTATTTTATATAGTGGACATTCTTTAAGATTCCTTATAATTAGGATCCTTTGGGATATACTATAAGGTTATATTAACCATTTGGAATCTCCATTGGTTAACTTAAACCCTTAAATTGTCAACTCTTTTTTACCTATATAAACACCACCTAAATCAATTTCATAAAATTAAAACACATCCTTAATCACCTTTCTTGTTTAATTACCATTTTAATCACTTTTTTTTTTTTGTCTAAAATGGGTGATATTGAAGGATCACCAGGAAGTTCTATGCATGGTGTTACACCAAATGTACCAACTGATACAAATGCCAATTTCAAAGTTCCTGTTGATTCTGAACATAAGGCTAAAGTTTTTAAATTTTATTCGTTTTCGAAACCTCATGGCCTAACGTTTCAACTCTCATGGATTTCATTTTTTACTTGTTTCGTATCGACTTTTGCTGCAGCCCCTTTAGTCCCTATTATTAGGGACAATCTTAATTTAACTAAAATGGATGTTGGTAATGCTGGAGTTGCCTCTGTTTCGGGTAGTATCTTGTCTAGGCTAGCTATGGGCGCGATATGTGACATGTTAGGTCCTAGATATGGTTGCGCGTTTCTTATAATGTTATCTGCCCCTGCTGTTTTTTGTATGTCTTTTGTGTCATCGGCTGGAGGGTATGTTGCTGTGAGGTTTATGATTGGGTTCTCACTAGCAACGTTTGTGTCATGTCAGTATTGGATGAGTACGATGTTTAATAGTCAAATTATTGGATTTGTTAATGGGACAGCTGCTGGATGGGGGAATATGGGTGGTGGTGCTACTCAACTTATTATGCCTCTGCTCTACGATATAATATGTCGAGCAGGGGCAACCCCGTTTACTGCTTGGAGAATTGCATTTTTTATTCCTGGATGGCTTCATGTTATTATGGGAATTTTAGTGTTAACTCTTGGACAAGATTTACCTGATGGTAACCTCGCTTCTTTACAGAAGCAAGGCAATGTTTCTAAAGATAAATTCTCAAAGGTCAGTGACATCGTCATATCAAAATTAAAAAATATGGTTAACATTTACATTGAGCTAACATTTGTTATCTGCATTTTTTCATAGATATTATGGTATGCTGCAACAAATTACAGGACATGGATCTTTGTTCTGCTCTATGGATACTCGATGGGAGTTGAATTAACTACAGATAACGTGATTGCAGAGTATTTCTTCGATAGGTTTGATTTGTTTCCCTATACAACGTTATACGAACATCAATAGTAAGAATATTGAATCAATTTTTCTGAATTTTTTTTGTGTAGATTTGATTTGAAGCTTCACACAGCTGGAATCATCGCTGCAACGTTTGGTATGGCTAACTTATTAGCGCGACCATTCGGAGGATGGTCATCAGATTTTGCAGCAAAACATTTTGGAATGAGAGGCAGATTATGGAATTTATGGATTTTACAAACAATTGGTGGTGTGTTCTGTTTACTTCTTGGAAGGGCTGATACACTTCCTCTGGCTATTACTTGGATGATCATATTTTCAATAGGTGCACAAGCAGCATGTGGTGCAACATTTGGTGTTATTCCCTTTATTTCGCGAAGATCATTAGGTATATTATCTGGTATGACAGGAGCTGGAGGGAATTTTGGTTCGGGATTGACACAACTACTGTTTTTTACGAGCACAAAGTACTCGACAGGGACAGGACTAACGTATATGGGGATGATGATCATCGCGTGTACACTTCCAGTATCTTTAGTTCATTTTCCACAATGGGGTAGTATGTTTTTGCCTCCTACTAAAGATCCTATTAAGGGTACTGAAGAATATTATTTTGGTTCTGAGTATACTGAGGCTGAGAAACAAAAGGGGATGCACCATAACAGCATCAAATTCGCAGAAAACAGCCGGACAGAGCGTGGGAAGAAGCGTGTGGGTTCAGCATCTACTCCGCCTAATGTAACACCAAATCGCGTGTGATGGGAAAAATAAAATACTTACTCGCACTTCGTGTTTGTACAACATAAATAACGTGTGATATATATGCTTTTTAGTTTGAATGAGGTTTCATTACCTAAGTGTGATGTCTTTGGGGAATCTTAACTTTCATTTTGTCGATGAACGTTCGATTCCCATTTTGTAATACCTTCCCATACCCCCAAATTTGAAAAAAAAAGTGTGATTCCCTATAATATGCACCTTTGCTTTATTTTGTGAGACTTAAGATTAATAGTTGCTTTGGTGTAAACATCCATCATTAATTGTATAATATATAGCTATCGCAATTTGTTGTATATGGTATCATCTATAATGAAGCTTGAATATCTATGTAGAAATGTGTCACTTTTTATGACTGACGAAAAAGAAAGAATGTCACATTGATACTACAAAAATTAAATTTTGAATCCATTTCAAATTCTTGGTTGTATACATGACATATACTTTCATTAATATTTTCAATACTTCTATGGAAAAATTATGCAGAATAACAAACATTTAGCCTATACTAGGTACTATAGCTATTGTTAAAGAAAATTGTTATTCACAACTATAGTTTTCTCAATTTTTTCTATTCGCCTGACTTGTATAATTTGTCTGATTTGTATAAATCCAGAATTTGTATAATTCTGTTCTTGATTATACAAATTCCGAAATTTGTATATGCTTAACCTAGATATTTGTATACGATTTATGAAAAATTCATAATAAATTATCTTGTTTTTATATTGGCAAGCGAATAAACAAATGGAGTTCTAATAAATGTATAAATACAAAATTTATATATACTTACCCTATTTGTATATTCACAAGCAAAATATATATACAAACAGACAGAAATATACAAACTGCAGCCTACATAGCAAATAGAACTACAACTATGGAGCACAATTATCGAAAATATAGCTATATAGCCTTATTATGTCTATTATGTTCGCTATTTCTAAAATTTTCTCCACTTTTATTCTTCAAACATGTTCTGGACTAGTAGAGTAAGTTGAAGTGGTTATGGATGTAACAATCTGTTTTTTCCCACGTTCAGAGTGGCTATTTTCTGCAAACTTAAACTTGCATGATGTAGCCCTTTTTGTTTTTCATTTTCTAACATTCTGATCCATAATAATTCTTTTCATTGTATTTTCTATTATTCGACGCTGGAAAAAATATACTCCCCGTAAATGATAATAACCTAAAATTCAAAAAATAAATAAATAAAAATGTTATTTTTTAGTTAGTTAATTGTAAGTAGATAATATATAGTAAAAGTATTCTTATATAGTTATAAAGTCTCTTCACGATCCATAAGTTTTGATGAACGTATTTACAGTCTTGTAAAATATATATAACTTGAACGTAAGGTTTATGTCCCCGGCCCTCTTCTATCTCTTGCATATTTTTTTGATGAACAAGATAGGTATCAAGTTGTTTACATCCGATGTTTAGACTAATCTAACAGAAAAATTATAAAAAATTATCTCCATCCGATATTTTGACTAATCTAATAAAAAATATGACACATGTCTTCGTGTACTCTATTATGACAAAAATAATCAATTTGATACATACGTTATATTTCCACCTTAATCTATAAACTTAACCATGATAATTAGTATAGTTTGATAAAAATATTGAAAAAAAAACTTTGTTTGGTTTAAGAATATTCAGGTTTCAAGCACTTATATAAGACTTTCCCACTATTTAGTACAACATATTGTTTTATACGTTAATGGCAATGCAAGTTGTTCTGATTAATTAGGTTTGAAACTTCATTATGAGTTGGATTATTCATGAAGTAATTAATCTAATTAAATAATTAATAGGTTATCAAAAGAACATGGTTGATAAGTTGACCAAAGAATTCTTTATTTATTGCGTGCCATCAATGGTGCATTTTAAAAAAAATAAGGATCAATTAATCACTTGAAAAATCTGTTTTAATTGTCAAGTTGCAAAAATTTATGAGTTTATTATATGTTAAAAATATTTTGAATAAAATAACGTCATATAATATGAATCGGAGGGAGTACATGGACATCTCATTTGGTGTAACAATCAAATGGTTAATTTCATGAATACTAACTCAAACTTTTTTTACATTAAAATTATTAAATTATTTTTTATAGTGAAAAAATTAGTCAACTTTATCAGAGGACTATGGAAGTCTATAATTTGTATGATACATAAGCAATGACGAATCTAGAGCATAATCTATGTGTTAGAATGAAGTAGCGTGTTCATGTCTTATGGGCAGAGACAAATCTTCGAAATCAAAAGTCAAAGCAATTGTTAACTTGACCCCATGGGGTGACTAGCTAGTTCACCTTTGGATTGTAATGGAGGTAATAAGACTCTAGTCGCCCTTTTTTTTTATATCTCATAAATAACACAATTCAAATATACTGAATAACTCTATTAGAAAGGAAAAATACAAGCCTAGGGAGCAAGCGAGGTCATGTTCCATAAGCACCTCCAAGGTCATTTTTGTAATTCACCAATGTGCCTAAATTTAAGTACACATACATTTGATGAAAGGTTTAACAAACTAATTTGTCTATTAATCTTATTACAAAAATTATAGAGAAATTTGATGGTGAAACACGTAGAGTATTAAGGAAATTTGGCATATTCTAAGGAATAAAGTATCAAAAGATATATAATTAATAAAAAAATTATAATATTTAGATATTCACTTTAATTGAGGTACGGCCATACACCGTTCCGTACCATTTCAATTTTAGTAACATAATGACAACAAATTATGTGTGGATTACTCTTTGGTTATACGTCTAGTTGGGTGTACAATTTTGACTAATCAAAATCAATGTTTATCCCAATATTTTTTTTTAATTCTATAATGAAATGTTATAATAATGAACATATAATATTTTAAACATAATATGAAAATTGACTTAAAAACTCAATTATAATTATAAAATATTATCATAAAGTAATATATAAATGTATTTTTTAACTTGACTTCAGCTGATGCCAGATAGTTATGTCTAATTTTGATTGTGCATTAGTAAACACTTAAATTTACATAAAATTGAATAAGTAGTTACACATGTCCCTATATAGTAATTTATGTGAGATACACTTGAACTGATTTATAATTGTCATGTAGGACACATATTATGCCATATGTACTTATTTAATTTTATATAAGTTTAAGTATCTACTTGTATATCGGTTTAAATCAAGTTAAGAATATTATGAATGACTGTTATAAAAAGATTTAACTGTACCGCGAATGACCCTCCACCGAAAGCATTTTATTCTTCATGGATTTTACCAAACACTTGCATTTAGTAGCCTAATACGACAACGAATTAAAGAAATAATTTTTGTANTTTTCGTAATAATATTGGATGTTTTTAATATGGATATTGCAAGTTGTTTATTTTAGAAAATTAGGTCGCAATCGAAAATTAATTATCATATTTTTTTGTTGAAAAAAAAAGTTTTTCTAGCGAATGGTTGTTGGAGCCTTAGTCGCCACTAAAAATCACTCATAACCTTTAGTGGCAATATTTTGGGCTTTAAGTCAAGTTCTTTTGTAGTGAATCTTAGTTGGCAATGCTTAGGTGGAGGGATTAGTCCCATGTGGCTTGCCACATCACTAAAAAAATTGGGGTGTTAACTCTTGAGGGTATTTGTGATCTCCTGGAATAACTGCGGGGGTATTTTTGATCCCAAAGTGTAATGGAGGGTATAAGTGATCTATTTCGCATAGTTCAAGGACAATTTTAACCCTTTTCCGTAAAAAAATTTAACTGTACCGCAAATGACCCTCCACCGAAAGCATTTTATTCTTCATGGATTTTACCGAACACTTGCATTTAGTAGCCTAATACGACAACGAATTAAAGAAATAATTTTTGTATTATAATTTATAGCCTTCTGGTTTCTTGCTAGTTTGCATGTGAGTTTCATAATTAGTTACAAGATGCTAAGTCAAAGAAAACTACAACTAGGTTTAAAATATTTTGGAAGAAGAAATTAAATTAATATAAGTACGGATGATAACTCCATAATGCTATCGCAGTTCATAATACGTGTATTATAATTTATATATCCTATGATTAAAAAACAAATGAAATTGAACTCCACTTGCATATTTCTTTTAAGTTGAAAAAGTAGTAGTAGTAGACGTAGTTGCTTCCTTGAACTAGACGTGTAGTTGTCTTAGTTTTAAGGGCGCGGGTGATTTACAAAAATGACTTTAGAGGTACGCGTATAGTTTTGAACATGACCTTGTTTGCTCCATGGGCTCGTGCTTTTTTTAAAAATAAATAAAGTTATTCAGTATATTTGAATCGTATTATATTTATGAGATAAAAAAAAGGCGGGACTAGAGCCTTATTACCTCCGTTACAACAAAAACATAAACTAGCTAGTTAGCCTTGAGGTCAAGTTAATAATTGCTTTAACAGTTGCTCCGTTGAGAAGGTGCAAGAGGTTGAGTATGATGAGAGGTATATGTAGATCGAAGAAGTCTTGAGGAGAGCTGATTAGACACTGAGAATATGACCCTAGATAGGAAGATATCGAGATCGAGGATTATGGTGCGTAGAAGCTAGGTTAGTAGGTAGTTGAGTGTTCCCTCATTATAGTATTGTTGTTATTACTCTCCTACTATCTTATTCCTCGATGCTTATAGTATTACCCTATTATTTTCTTTGCTTTAGTTATCGTATTATTTGTCTGTTGCAACTGTTCTCTTCTTCAATATTAATGTTTCTAAGACTTCTTCACTACTGTATTTGTTTTACAAACTTGATTTTTGATACGCGTTACTTCACTTACTTGAGCCAAAGATCTATCTTTCTTCATAAAAGAGGGATTAAACTGCGTACATACGACCTTCCTTAGCGGATATATTATTGTTGTTGTTCATCTTGTGAGTTGTGTATAGAACTCACATCTGCTCTCTTGTATATTGAGTTTTTTTTTATAAAAAAAATAGTTTATAAAAATATCATGCTAGTAAACGCATTGAGATCTGCATTTTAAACAACCAAGCAAACCAACTACAAATTTAATTTTTAAAAACATTGCTTTGTCGTATTAGACTACAAAATGGCGTACCAAATTTAAATAGCAAAAGTCCAATTTCATGATCCCAGACAAACATTTTTAGTGACTTATCAATTGGTCAATTTCTAACATCTATCCTCTTATCCACCACTAATTTAAAACTTAAAACGCTTAAATTTTGAAACATTGTTGGGTTCCACATTTTTTAAAAAATTGTATTACTTTATGCTCATCTCGAATATCTATTACCTCTTATCGATAAGATAATCATGTAACTTTATCCACTAAAAGGTTGTTTGGTTGCTGAAGTTATGCATATCGATATTATAGTAATACAAGTACTAGTTATACAGATTTAATTATTCATATATTAGTTATTTCATCTTCTGTCTTATAGAAAATAATATGACATAAATTGACTCATAACTTATACTCCATCCGTCCCATTTTATGTGAGGTAGTTTGATTCGGCACGGATTTTTAAGAAAGAAAGGAAGACTTTTAAAACTTGTGGTTCAAAATGAATGATAAAAATTTGTGTGGCTGTAAATCATTTCATTAAGGGTAAAATAGATATTTTATAATTAAATTGTTACTTAATATAGAAATGTTTCTTTTTGGGACTGACTAAAAAGAAAAGTAAGTCACATAAATTGGGACAGAGAGAGTATATGCTTTAGTTATGCGATATTGTAAACTAGATAAACAAATATTGTATACTTGATAGTAGAATTTGTATTCATAATAACTAAAATGTTATTAAACATGATACTTATTAGTTATAAAAAACATGACTAATTTTTTACTTCTTAATACTAGTAACCAAACTACCCCTAAAGTTTGATAGAAGGACAGAAGTTACATAAATTTTGTCTATTTTTGCTTCATTTTGGGGCAAAGATATAAGGTATCAAAGAAATAAAAAAGGCACCAAAGCACATGGTTGATAAGTTGACTATAATTTAAAGGAGAACTTTAGATGTTATTAAAATGAATAAAAAAAGATAGAGATGACACAGAAATCTTAGCCACCCCACTTCACGTTCGACAACAAAATAGGAGCTTTTAAGTTTTTAGTTATTAACTCAACGATAGAGTCTCACCTTGACATAGTCATTAGAACAAATCTGATTATTTTTATGTAATCAATGAGTTTTTTAGTAGGATTTGTTCCTTGTTGTCGTTCAATGAGACGGGGATAAGAGACTCACGGAATTAATCTGAGGGGCCGAACTTCACAAAATTGATGTGAGTGTATTCGAGATTGCTATTTTAAATTGACCTTATAACATTTAAAATTACCATCGAAATCTGACTAACATCTCTGGATCGGATTTGCTTCATAGAAAATTTACTATTGTGTGTTTCCTACACTCCACCAAGAGCATGTTATTTTTGAGAATATTCAAACTTGAAACATCTGATTATTATGAATGAATCTTTACCATTCTATCAAACATAACACTCGGTAGATTTATAAGTTGAATAGATAAGTTATGCCTTCCTTGATCGGTAGGTGAACATGAGTGAAACTTGCATTGAATTCCTAAATATTATAAGTAGACTGCACTTATATTAATTAGCAGTACTTTCTTTTATTTCTTTTATTTTACAAAAAAAGAAAACATACCATGTGATGCCAATGTGTAATACGTGTGATGTTTACAATGTCAACTCCCTAAAAAAATATTAAAAAATTCCCTAAAACTCCTATAAATACCATACACTTAGCATTTCCAAATAATCACAACACACTATCAAACATCAACCTTTAAGCCTTCACTTTTTGTTTTTTTGAACCAAAAAATGGCTAGTTTTGCAAGCCCTCTAGGCAGAGAACAAACATTTGCATTTTCTGTCACTTCTCAAAATGTTTGCAATAATAGCCAATCCAATAAATTTGATTTGCCAGTTGACTCAGAACACAAGGCAAAATCAATCAAAATCTTTTCATTTGCACAACCCCACATGAGATCTTTCCACTTAGCTTGGATTTCATTTTTCACTTGTTTTATTTCAACTTTTGCTGCTGCCCCTTTAGTTCCAATTATTAGGGACAATCTTAATTTAACGCGTGCAGATATTGGTAATGCAGGGGTTGCGTCAGTTTCCGGTAGTATTTTTTCTAGACTAGTCATGGGTGCACTATGTGACTTAATTGGACCAAGATATGGTTGTGCATTTCTCAATCTTTTAACTGCCCCTATTGTTTTCTCTGTTGCATTTATCTCAAATGCTGAGGGATACATAGCTATGAGATTCTTAGTTGGATTTTCTTTAGCCACATTCGTGTCATGTCAATACTGGACAAGTGTTATGTTCAATAGTCAAATTATTGGACTCGTTAACGGTGTGGCAGGGGGGTGGGGTGACATGGGAGGTGGTGTTACACAACTCCTCATGCCTTTTCTTTTTCATATAATTAAATTAACCGGGACTACTCCGTTCACTGCTTGGCGTATCGCATTTTTTATTCCCGGATGGTTACATATTATTATTGGACTTATGGTCTTAATACTTGGTCAAGATTTACCTGATGGAAACCTTAGTGCTCTTCAAAAAAAGGGCGATGTTACTAAAGATCAATTCTCAAAGGTTAGATTCCGCCCCTGTATACACGCACAAATAAATATAATCGTTATTTATTACTAACTCGATCGTTAGGAACATATATGGACTGAATTTCATTTTTTTTTTATGTCTAGGTTCTTCGAAATGCAGTGACAAATTATAGGACATGGGTATTTTTCCTCCTCTATGGGTTTTCAATGGGAGTTGAGCTTTGCATCAACAATGTCATAGCAGAGTATTTTTACGACAAGTAAGCTTTATTAATCTAACGTGTTATTTCAATTTATTGCACGTAAAATTTAACTTATATACACTATTAGTATACAATGTATACATATATACACTATTAATATACAATGTATTCATATATATATACACTATTAGTATACAATTTATTGCTCTGTCATTATCTTATAAGTGATCTGATAGTATTGATCGTTCGTTGATAGGTTCAATTTGAAGCTACACACCGCGGGAATGATAGCTGCAACATTTGGGATGGCGAATTTTGTGGCTCGTCCTTTCGGGGGCTATGCTTCGGATTTAGCAGCCCGAAAATTCGGGATGAGAGGAAGGTTATGGGTCTTATGGATAGTCCAAACAACGGGTGGAGCCTTTTGTATTTGGTTGGGCCGGGCTGAATCACTACCCATCGCCATAGTTTCAATGATCCTCTTTTCAATCGGGGCCCAAGCCGCGTGTGGTGCAACATATGGTATCATTCCATTCGTATCGCGGAGATCATTGGGCCTAATTTCTGGGCTCACGGGTGCTGGAGGCAATTTTGGGGGCGGATTAACGCAATTATTATTTTTTTCAACTACGCGATTTTCTACTGGTATGGGGCTAACGTGGATGGGTTTAATGGCGATAGCATGTACCTTACCCGTGGCATTTATACATTTTCCGCAATGGGGGAGTATGTTTTTTCCAGCATCGAACGATGGAAAATATAATGAAGAAAATTATTATGAATCAGAATGGACAGAAAATGAAAAACAAAAAGGGCTACATCTTGCAAGTGTTAAGTTTGCAGAAAATAGCCGTTCTGAACGTGGGAAAAAACAAATTGTTACATCTATAGCCACTTCTACTCACTCTAGTAGTCCAGAACATGTTTGAATTATTAGACAATAGTGGCTAAATAATAAAATTAATGAATGTATTTTATAATGTTTAATTAGTGGAGTGTGATTGGTTGTTTTAATTCATAAATACAA
Organism: Solanum stenotomum; assembly: GCF_019186545.1. Lineage (NCBI taxonomy): Eukaryota > Viridiplantae > Streptophyta > Magnoliopsida > Solanales > Solanaceae > Solanum > Solanum stenotomum. The sequence goes on from NC_064292.1 coordinate 4,516,324, forward strand.
CCATGAATCCATATACATTATTGTTTGTTTTTGTGTTTTTTTTTCATGTAATGATGTAATTTTTTTTGTGTGTGTTGTAAATATAATTGATGAGCAATAACATTTCCCTTTTAGTATATGACTCATTTGGTTGACAGACTCTGATTGACCTGTACTAAAAAAATGTTTTGCAAGTTCATATCCACAGTAGGTTGGCCTTTGCTGAGTTTTCCAACAAGGTTTTGAGAAGTATTTTTTCAAAAAAAATAAATATTTTTGAGAGAAGCGTGCGGTTTGTGTTTCTAATCAATTTACAAATTTATATTTATGCAAAATCTATAGAACGTAGAATAAAAATATATGTATTTTCTAAACATAGATAAGAGTAAATAAAGACAAACGGAGCCTTTAAATTAAGCAACCCCTCAAAATAATATTTAAACAAATTATTATTCACTACATAGCGATCGATCCCCTCTTTATTATTCAACAATTAAACAATTCTTGCGTTATAATTCCTACATAACTCTGTACCCGAGGGATACAATAACAACAATGACATATTCAATGCAGTTTACAAGTAGAGTCTAAGGAGAGTATATTAGAGTCTACGCAGACCTTACGCTTATCTTGTATGAGGTAAAGAGGTTGTTTGCAAGAGATACAAAGTTATATATATTCAATACTAGAAAGTATAGCTTCTAGTTTTTGGGGAGTCCGCAATTTTGAGAGTTTTTTCATTGAGTTTTTGAGCCTTCTTACTCCTTATCTCCACTCTCATACTTTCACTTTTCTCAATTTTATCATAAGGTTCTTTCTTGATTTTTGTGGATGATCCTTTCAATTTCATCTTCAACCTTATCATTAAGCTCTCTAACCCCATCATCATGTAAAACACTAGAAAAAAAAAACAGGAATTAGCGTTGACAAATTTTTTTGTAGCTAAACAACAAAATCTTTTATCAGAAGGATCTTTTATCTACGAGTGATTCAGCAACGAAGCTCGTAGCTAATTAAAGTTTTTTTTTTTTTGTGGTGAAATAAATACAACTATAAGTTTGTATAAAGAAAGGAGAAGCTAATTAGATATATATGTTTGCTAGATGATAGTAAGTAGGGAATATATATATATATAGAAGGAGAAACTAATTCCATATAATTATATATGCTTTATATATACGTTTAATAATGAATATTTGACTTTTGACAATTACAAAGTAGACAAGATAGAGATAGAGCAACCTCTAATTAAGATCATTGGTTTGAAAAAAAAACGTCTAAGATCATGGGAATCGAAATTCGTCAATCTTAATTTATGTGAAGATATTTGATGAATACATATCAGAGTTATAATCTAAAATAAGTCATAAATTTTTTTTGTGACTATAGAAATCATCTCATTAAAAGTAAAAAAAAAAAAAAAAAAAGAAGCATCCAAAGTTGAATTATTCCTTAATATATAAAAATGTCCTTCTTTTGTGCGATTGATGAGTACAAAGAAAAGAATATCAGACAAACATACTATAATTTTTTTTAATTTTTATCGAGTTAGACCTGTTATAGAAGTTAATTTATTTAAATTATGAATGAAAGTATGGTATAATTAATCTACTATAATCGCGCAATAAGGAAATTGTAAATGTTATTTAGACAAATAGAGTTTAGACTTTAGAGGATTTGACGATAAACAAAGTAACAAACACGAATATTTGATGTCTTCATCAAATGTAACATCGTGGTGGGATGATAAATCTACTCAACCTTTAATAATAGGCCTTAGATCCGAGTGATCCTAAAAAAATGTAATTTTTTTGTTTTATTGAAAGCAATTTATTTTCAAAAATGAAACTTCTCGATAAAAATTTAAACTAGTCAGTCCAAAAAAGAATATCAGACACCGAAAAATTTGACGTCATTTGAGCACGAATAAGATAAGTCAAAAGAAGTTTAATTAATAAAAACATATTTTAAGATTGAAGTCAACTAAGGTACGGCAAATACTGTGCCGTACCGTTTCATTTTCGATAATTTAATTTGATTTTAAAGTGAGACAAAAGTAGCTTTCATGACAACAAATTATTTGATTATAGTCCAATAATCAACTTTTTAAATATTCTAGGTGGTAGACCAAATTAAATGAATTAATCATACTTGTTTATATGCAATATTATGACTAATGATCGTTTATTTCGACCTTTTGAGATTATGAAATACAAATTCATGAATTTGGTTGTTTATAAGTATATACTAATTTTTCTCAATTTGATTAACGAATTTCGTTTGACCTGAAATTTAATGTATTCTTCGGAAAGGCCTTAGTGACCAAAACTCACCATATTCAACATTATTAACACTATTTATTTTGACGTTTCTAGATCATGATATCCGAATTCATAATTTTAATGTTTTATTGTATGTATTATTAATACGTGTTAATTTTCCTTAATTTGGTTGACGGACTATATTTTAAACAAAGAGCGTGTAAGTATATGTTAAAAAGGTGCATAGAAATTTTTGTCACTCGTTAATGAGCTTTATTAAAAATTTGATACTCAGAAGTATTTGACTAAACACTTTTATCATGTATCACCAAAAATTTATAGATTATACCACACGAAAAACGGTAAATTTAGTTTTTTCCGCATTAAGACTCGTTTGAACTTGAAAACACGTTTGTTTGCCCTTCGGAACCAACTCACGCCATTAGTAAGGTCGTAACGGATGTCCATGACATATTAAAACAAGTCGGGATTACGTATCACAAAAATATCATAGACACACAGGAAAAACGACAAAGTTGGTTTCTCCCGCTTTGGGGCTCGTTTGAACTTAAAAATGCGTCAATTTTTCCTTCGGGACCAACTCACTCCATTAATAATGTCGTAACGGAAGTCCATTAAATATTTTGGCCGAAAACAAGTGGGGACCCAACGACGGAAAAACAAAATTTACCATTTTTGGTCTACTATATTCCATGAATTCACTACAAAAAAATGCTCAATTTATGGGGTTATTTTGTCAATTTGAGGCAGTTTTTGACCTTCACAATAAGAATTGAGGCAGTTTTTAAAAACGCTACAATTACCTCTGGCACAAGCATATTTGTGGTGATTTTAAGAAACCTCCATGACAACCCCCACAAAATTACTTTTTAATTTGTGGAGGTTTGTTACGTCAATTTGTGACAGTTTACAACCTCCATTATACTATTTTAATATTTTAAAAAAATATGTCTGCATGGATTTAAAAATGCCACAATATGATATCAATATTCACGAAATCTAATTTATGGATGTTTGTGACCGCCACAATTTTTATATTTCTATATAAAAAAATTACATCAAGCCTTTGTTAAGACACATATAAATACTTTCTAAATATTTAATGTAAATCAAATTTCATTATACAAATCAATAATAAAAAGTATACAAGTTAAAACTCATGTCAAATTCAGTAATAAATCTCATGTATAGTAACTTGAACGTTACAATTTGAAATCTAAAATAGTGTCATATAAGATAAATACTAAAAAGAAGTACTATGTATTTATTTGGTGACTTGAGCTGGTGTCATCCTATCTTTTTTTTTTGCAAGGTGAAGTAAGCTCGATCTTCATCATCATTAATTAAACTGAAACTATGAAATCATAAAAACGTTATACGTTAGATAAACAAATATTAATATATACATATCTTTGTACACCTTGATACAAGAAGAAAATTCAAAATTTAATTCATCTAAAACATAAATTTATATGAACCTTTGGCCTTATTAGTGAGGTCATACTCATCAATTAAAAAACAACGTAAATTTATTTAAGGTCTCACCCAAAAAGAGTAAAACCATATGGTTTATTTTTACCCTACCTTGTTATTTATTCAAGTATGATGTATGAAATAGTTATATTTCTCCTTCGTTAAAGCAAGTAAGATTACACAAATTAAATATTAAAATATTACCAGGTTGAAGACACTAATAAAACAATCTACAAAATGTTATTCTCTAAGGTTACTTATTTTGTTAGGAAATAAACATACAATAATAGAAAAAATATAAAACTGATAATTCAAACTCAATTCTCAGATGAGCAAAACAAATTTGTTAGGTGTCAATAAGAATCAAACTAATTCACGATTTTATAAAACACTAGTCATCATTCTTATCTAAACAAAAATAAAATTGAGGCTTATCTGCAATCAATTGAAGGCCAGATATAGTTTTCTTTATGATGTGGCGAAAACTCAAAAAATATCCTGAAATATATAAAAGTATGGCTACAAAAGTTTAACAACTTACAAAATACATATTTATTTAACAATAAAATAAAAAAATATAAATATAAATCTCAAATTGTAGTGTGAATTATGAAATTCATGTGACAGATAATTACCTTTCCATTCACAAAATTTTTATGATCCAATCCATATGTTATACAAACTTGTTGCTTTGAGAACTCCACTCTATAAACCTACAAAGAAAAAAAAGTCAATCGAAAGAATCACACAAACTAAATAAAAATCAGATTGAACAAAAGATAAAATAAGCAAGGAAAAAAACAAGAAGGGAGAGTCTTTTAGGAACTACCGAATAGTGGAAGTGGGAAAGTGGGAGAGAGACTTAGGAGTTTATTTTGTGGTGGGAAAGGGGGGAATTTTTTGTATTTGTTCTTGTTTTAAATTTCATTGGGGGGAATTTTAGTCCGTAGCAAATTTTAATTTTTGAGGAAAAAAGGTAAGCATTTAGGATTTTGTTTGGACTAATTAGGTTAAAAACGTTTTCGTTATAACTACTAGTAACTAGTAATTAAAATATTTTATCTTAAAAATCAAATATTATAAGAGCTTAAATAAAGTTAAATGAACACACAAATAAATATAATAAATATGACTATTGATATGACCTCTAAATTTTATTTAAAATACGTAGATATACTAAATAAAAACTAAAAGTAGGATTAAAATTATATTTAAATCATTAACATAAAATGATCTAGCCAAAATCAGACTTAATAATGTGTTGTTTAGCCTTAAAAATTAAAATAAGTTTAATTATAGGTAGTATTACATAGTTTAGTAATTACACAATATAATTATTAGGATAATTCATTTTCTTATCATATAATTATAGATATATTATTATATTGCACAAGTATAATTACATTTTTAGATTAATTTTCAAAATAAATTTAATTATCAAAATTTAATATAAAGTAGTAATATATATAAAAATAAAATACTAAAAAGAAGTTGAATAGACAAAATAGAAAATAATATTTAGATAGTATATATATATATAGGGTCATGAACATGCATTCTATTAAAATGAAGCAAGAGAACCACGAGTATTTGTGTCATTGTGTGTATACATATATTGTATTAATTAAATTTTATTACAATTTGTCATAGATAAAAAAAAAAGAATATTTAGGACATATAAAAATAAAAGATATATAAAAGGGATATATTTTCTAAAATTAATGAAATTACAATTTTTGGGGGTTGATAATCGCCACAAATAATATGAAATTGTGGCGATTTTCGAACCTCCTCAATAAAATTGACACCAAAAGATTTATTTAGTAGGGGTTAAAATAAACGTCACAAAATGATTTAATAGCGGAAGTTTTTAAAATTTCCACAAATAAACTGCTACAAATTGATTATTTTTTTGTAGTGATATTTTTGGTGATATGTTATCCCAACTTATTTTTGACGGAGATTTTTCATGGACGTCTGTTGCAACCTTATTAATGGCGTTAGTTGGTCCCGAGGGGAAAACAGATGCATTTTCAAGTTCAAACGAGTCCCAATGCGGGGAAAACTAAATTTATTGTTTTTCATGTGCTATAGTCGATGGATTCTTGGTTTTTCGAATGTATTAGCACATAGATCTGCGCCTCGGAACACCCAACAATAATTTCTAAAAAAACTTTATGAGGACCTCCGTAATGAGTTGGGAAAACATTACGTACAGTCCCACCATTTTTTCAGGCATATTTTTGCATCTACAAACCAACTTTTAGAAATTACACGACTTTCTTGGTTTTTCGTGTGTAAGTGCCCATGGATCTACCGTCTCGGAGCACCTAAATTTTTTTGCTGAAAAAAATTCATGAGGACCTCCGTAATGAGTTGGAAAAACGTTATGTACAGTCCCACCATTTTTTCAAGCATATTTTTCACATTTATAAGCGAACATTTAGAAATTATGTGATTTTCTTCATTTTTCGTGTGTATGTGCCCATGTATCTGGCGCCTCAGAGCACCCAAAATATTTTTTGTAAGAACTTTATGAGGACCTCTGTAATGTGTTCGAGAAGCGTTACGTACTGTCCCACAATTTTTTTCAGGCATATTTTTACATTTACAAGCCAACTTTTGAAATTACGCAACTTTCTTGGTTTTTCGTGTGCAATTAGACCATGAATCTAGCGCCTCGGAGCACCCCAATTGTTTTTTGAAAAAACTTTATGAGGACCTTCGTAATGAGTTGGGGAAGCATTACTTACAGTCCCATCATTTTTTCAGGCATATTTTCGCATTTACAAGCCAACTTTTAGGATTTACATGACTTTCTTGTTTTTTGTGTGTATTAGCTCATGGATCTGACGCCTCGGAGCTCCAAAAAAATTTTTGAAAAAACTTTATCAGGACCTCAATAATGAGTTGGGGAAGCGTTACGTATAGTACCACCATTTTTTTCAGGCATATTTTGGCATTTGCAAGCCAACTTTTAAGAATTATGCAACTTTCTTGATTTTTCGTGTGTATTAGCCCATGGATCTGGTTCCTCGAAGCACCCAAAATATTTTTCTGAAAAAACTTCATGAGGACCTCCCGTAATGAATTGGGGAAGCGTTACGTACAACCCCACCATTTTTTCACGCATATTTTTGCATTTACAAGCCAACTTTTAGGAATTACGCGACTTTATTGATTTTTCGTGTGTATTAGCCCATGAATCTAGCGCCTCGAAGCACCCAATTTTTTTTTTTGAAAAAATTTTATGAGGACCTACGTAATGAGTTGGAAAAGCGTTACGTACAATCTCACCATTTTTTAGGTATATTTTCACATTTACAAATCAATTTTTAGAAATTACGTGACTTTCTTTATTTTTCGTGTGTATAATACACACTTATAGTGCATAAACTCATGCAGTTAATTAAAATCATCTTTACTTTATTATAAATCACTTAATTATCATTAATTTATATAATTTAATGTAAATATCGAATGCAGATAAGATAACTGTACGATGTTCCATCGCGTTATTTTCCCTTTATTATTCTAATGGAACAGTAGGGAATCCAAATAAAGCATTAAATAATTTCTGAACACCCATCGGAGAAAAATATTTTACGGCAACTATATAATATAAAAATAATGTTCCAAAATGTTATTAATAAATTAAAATTGAGTGTTTTTATTTTGAAGAAACCAACAAACCATGGACTCCTGGAATATTCAAATATAATGTACATACAAACATAACCAAGAAACCAATATGTAAATTTTTATTCGCTCCCGATGTTTACAAGTTATTTGAAGCGAGAATGCATACTATTTAACCATACATACAAAATGAAGGCTCATCTACAAACGACAAGACACGTTTATTACATTGATGCAAACATCAAGTACAAGTAAGTTTTTTTCCCATCACACACGATTTGGCGTTACGTTAGGTGGAGTAGGTGCTGAACCCACTCGCTTTCCACGCTCCGATCGGCTATTCTCGGCGAACTTGATGCTGTTTTGGTGCATCCCCTTTTGCTTCTCATCCTCAGTATACTCAGAAGTGAAATAATGTTCTTCAGTACCCTTAATAGGATCTTTAGATGGAGGCAAAAACATACTACCCCATTGTGGAAAATGAACTAACGATACTGGAAGTGTACACGCGATGATCATGATCCCCATGTACGTTATTCCTGTGGCTGTCGAGTACTTTGTGCTCGTGAAAAACAGTAGTTGTGTCAATCCCGAACCAAAATTCCCTCCAGCTCCTGTCATACCGGATATTATACCTAATGATCTTCGCGAAATAAAGGGAATAATTCCAAACGTTGCACCACATGCTGCTTGTGCACCTATTGAAAATATGATCATCCAAGTAATAGCCAGAGGAAGTGTATTAGCCCTTCCAAGAAGAAAACAGAACACACCACCAAGTGTTTGTAAAATCCATAATGTCCATAATCTGCCTCTCATCCCGAAACGTTTAGCTGCAAAATCCGATGACCATCCTCCAAATGGTCGCGCTAATAAGTTAGCCATACCAAACGTTGCAGCGATGATTCCAGCTGTATGAAGCTTCAAATCAAATCTACACAAAAAATTTCAGAAAAATTGATTCAATATTCTTACTATTGA